>NW_028190313.1:0-161244 GCF_048542155.1 Nylanderia fulva
TTGGGGAAATTGGTTTTTTTTTCAAAAAAATTACGAGTTTCGCGGAAATTGCGTGCTTTTTTTGGCATTTTCCGTTCGCGGCACGGTTTTTTTTTGATTGTTCAATTTTTTTTTTTTTTTTTTTTTTTAAATGTTTAAGTGTAAATCCGTATTTGCGATGGGGCATATTATAGAATTGTAATAAAAATTATATTTTAAAATTGTAAATTGTTTAATTTTTTTTATACGACTGCGATAAAAGATTTTACATTTGGATAAGAAACTGCGGTAAGTAAAAATATAAATTCTTGAAAACGTACCAAAAATATGTGATAACGTAAAAGGTGAACTTTGAAAAATAAGGAACTTAAAATTGCACTAATAAATGGGCTATATGTGAGCCGTGCGCGGATGTAAGGTGTGTTAATCGAAATTTAATTAATAGAATTGAGAATTAATCCCAATTTTAAGTCTTACAAATGTCCAAGCTAATTTTTTGTACCTCGTGTACATTTTTGAAAGTTATACTCGAAAAATTAAATTTTAATATGCGTCTTACATCTCACTTTCGCATACGGCTCACATATAGCCTATTTATCTCTTATACTTTATTTCAACCCTTATAGAATTTTTACTAGTAACGCCCAATTTATCACTTATTTCGAGTAAGTAATCACTTTTATTTCGAATATTTAAATGTACTGTATATTATAGTATTTTTAAATACTCGAAATAAGTGATTAATTGGCGTAGTGATAAATTTCTACAAGAGAATAAGGAGCCTTTAAATTCTTAATGTAAAAAATTTCAAGTAATTTTCTTTAATGAAATTTAATTAAAAAATTTAATTAAAAAATTTTTGAACACTGTGTTAAATTCACATTTAAAATCGTGATTATTTCAATAAAAAACATTTTATGTGTAAAAAATATATTTTTTATATTTAATAAATTTTATATATTATATATGCATATGTAAAATATTCTCCTCCTTCTCTCTCTCTCTCTCTCTCACACCACACACACAACCACCACAACGGGGGCCAAATCTTTCAAATTGGTCTCATGATCAATTAGCCTGGATTCGCACCAGGGGCAAAGTCTGTTGGTAATGTCAAACAAATTTAGCCTGGACTTGCACCAGGGGCAAAGTCTTTTGGTCGAGTCTACGAAATTTAGCACGGACTCGAACCAGGGGCAAAGTCTTTTGGTTCAAGTCTACGAAATTTAGCACGGACTCGAACCAGGGGCAAAGTGTGTCGGTAAGGGGCAAAGTCTATCGCACGAAGATGGCGGTCTCTTCTTTAGGCAGGCCTTTGGCGATCTGTCTATTAATCTGTGATTAAACTAAGTTAACTTTAATAAATGGTATGATTTTTACATGAACTAAGTTAATATGACTATAGTTTCATTGTTTATGAGTCAAAGAAAAATGTTATTGTCACTAATTATCAATTTAAAATAACACATTTTAAATGATTATAGCTATAAGTCACCAGGCCAATGATATGCCGCCAACAAATGTAGAGGCAATGTAGCCAACACACAATTGAAACACGCGAGCGCATTAGTCTAGAGAGAAATATTTACTAATTTAATAGAACAAATTTAGCAATAATTAGAATGATTTCAACTATTCTCAGTCACTAAATAAAGACTTACAATTATAAAGAACACATGTAAAATGTTCACTTTTACCGTAAAAATTTCAAGTCAGTTTATTAGAGGCCCCAAAGATGTTTGACAGGTTTGCCCCAAGTCGGACAAGGATAGCGATAATCTAAGATTACAACTGTCTTTTATAAATGATCTAATAGATTTTCACAGTCAGAATTTTCACACACGTTAACAAATGGTCATAGAAATATATTGAAAATATATTCCAACGTGTGGAAAATATATAACACTGCAAATATACACTTTTGCTCCAAGCCCACTGAAGCAAGAGAGACAGCAATAGTTACAAATGAGAAAACCACTATTTATAGTCAAATTAATTAACTCCATCACTCCAAATTAACATAAACACTGATAAACATCAGTAAAAATTTAAAAATATTTTCCATCATATGGAAAGTGTCTGAGGTTCAAAATAAGCATCTCAAGTATATGTCCACAAGAGCAAGGAGACAGCAATAGTCTCAGCACAAATTAATTAATTGTGAACGAAATAGTTTATAGATCTCACTAAGGTTTATGTATATTATAAAATACATAGAGACAAATTATCCAACAGTGATATATAACAGTTTAAACACACTTTCATTCACAAAACCAAGTGACAAGTCTACCTGTCAAAGTTACTAGACAGGCAGAGCACGTGTAAATATTTAAAGTATTATTTTAAACAAAACCACTTGTTTGATCGATACACCACCATTTGCCAATGTTCTAGGCAGTACAATTAATAGGCCAAATATGTTTTTTGCACTCAAAATGCACTTAAAACCACTTTTATACGTACTACTGTACGGAGCGTACTCAATGGCACGTGCACCTAACCTAACCTTTTTTTTTAGCGACGGGAATGTGCTCAACACATACACCACCTTGGGGGAGAGGCTTCGTTATGTGGGGATGGGCGAGGACAGAAGGTCCTAACCCAACCCACTAAACCCGTCGTGTGGCGTCCTAACCATAAGGAGACTGCCTGGGAACCGCTAACGCATTACTTCCAGGCAATCTCCTGGAAAGCACTTTAAAGTGCACTGAGTTAATCTAGAAATTACCAACTATTTGAATGAGACCTGTGTCACCTGCAGTGCAGATCCATTCAGCCCACCTTGAAGGCAGCGTGCAATGACATGCAGATACCCCATCTACAATGCCTGCTGTTCTTCAATGTGGGGTTTCACAGCTAAGTTGAAACAAATGTTCACAGCAAAGAAAACTGACTAACATGCTTTAGAGAGCATGTCAGCCTCACTAATCAGAGGTAGGTGAGAGGAGAGCAGCCTGGAGTCTCCTCTCATCCTCCTCCTTACCACACATAATTAAGTTGACGAATTCGCTGAAAGCAATCCACTTTTCCTCAGATACTACAATTTCCTTAATACATTTATTAGATTAAGCGAATCGATCTCAACATTCAAAACGTTTACCAACCTGTCACGCTCGTAACTCCATTTTCTACAGAAAGCCAGCGTATGTTCCATCGTATCGTCAGCATTGGCACATTGCTGGCACCTAGGTGACCATCTTTTCCTCATACGGTGTAGATAGTGGCCGAAACATCCGTGGCCCGTAAAAATTTGTGTGAGACGAAAATTCACATTGCCAAGCTTCTTTGGTACCATTGGGGTCAACACCGGTCTAATAGCCATTCTAGTGATCTCTCCCGGAGCGTCCCGACGTCTAACGGAAATATCCCACTGGCGCATCATTATCACCTCCTCTTCTTCCTTAATCTCCATGGTGTAACGAGGATTCCAGTCCGGAGCATCCCTGAGCTCGAGCACGCGGAGGTAAACTCTTCTGCGGCACGTCGCAGTTAGAGGCCATGGAGGCATCCCAGCGATTAAGCATGCCGCATTATACGACACCGTTCTATAGGCCGATATAATACGAATTGCAGTTCTTCGTTGTAGTGCGCGTAGCATGCGTGTTTCCTTATATGGCGCAACGGAGTATCTATCCGCCCATACCGGAGCAGCATACATAACAATGGACGTAATAACGTTGGCATAAAGCCGCCTCTTTTTTGATGAAGGTCCTCTAAGGTTAGGCATCAGTCTGGACAAGGATCGCAAAACCTTCGACGCTTTTTCCTCAACATAACTAAAGTGTGCGCCAAAAGACCATCTACTATCCACCATTACACCAAGATATTTCATGGTGGATTTAACTCTGATCACAGAATTACCACACGTAATAGTTGGCATGTTACGCGGTTCCCTATGGCAAAACAAGACAGCCTCTGTTTTAGCTTCAGCTACTTCAAGTTGGATAAGTCGTATGTGCCGAAGTATCCTGGCCAGCTGGATATCCACCTTTAGCACTGCCATAGTAATGGTATCAGCAGTGGAAACTATTAGGGTGTCATTTGCATAACATATAACCCGGCAACCAGGTTCCAACAGCAGGTGAAGAACATCATCAAATGCCAAGTTCCAGAGTAAGGGGCCCATAACAGAACCCTGCGGGACCCCGGAATCCACCTTCTTTTTGCGCAGCATACCGTCTCCATCGAGGTGAGTAATATACCTATCACTTAAATAACTATTTATTATGTTACGTAGGTAGCCAGGGATTCTGCGGTCATTCAGCGCCTTACGGATAACTCCCCAGGGGACCGAGTTAAAAGCATTCTTGATATCCAAGCTGACTGCTATCGATACTTTGCCCTCCTCTAGCGCCGACGATGTGAACTGCCTTAAATTCATGAGGGCATCAACAGTTGATTTATTACGTTTAAACCATACTGGAATGGAGATAGGTCGTATGCTGGGTTTTCTGTAAGCCAGTATTGAATCCTATCAACAATGATTCTCTCAAAAGTTTTCCCCCAACTCATCCAGGAGGCATATTGGTCTCGCCTTAACTGGAACGTCGGGACTCATGGCTCCTTTTGGGATCAATACCAAATTTGCTAGTTTCCATTTTGTTGGGAAAATACCTAGTTTTAGGCACCGTGTGTAACAGGCTGCTAAAATACGGATCAGCGACCAAGGAATGATTTTAAGGGCCGTAGATTTAATTCCGTCAGGGCCCGGAGCGACATTACGGGCTAATCTTTTTTTCAAGTAACTATGTACTTCGCTTGGAGTTACGTCCCATTCCTCGCACCACACGACAGCCAGAGAAGGACAATCGAACCTGAACTTATTCGAGGGAAACAGATTTCCAAGGAGCCTTGACAATTCGGCACAAGAGATAGACATGGCCAAACTGTCACCAGATCTACGTAATCGATTAAGAACTAACTTATATGGCAATCCCCAGGGATCGGTATTTAGGGTGCCAATTAATTCTTCCCACGCAGTATTCTTTGATTTGTTAATAGCCATACGTAGGTTTCTCTTGGACATTCTATATTTATAATAATAGCTCCTAATATGGGCGTCATTTTGTTTCCTCCTGGCTCGAGTAAGAGCACGCCTATCAGCAATAGTTGTTCTCCTAAGATCACTAATTTCGTCGGTCCACCAATAGCAACACCTTTTTTTGTTTTTCTTTGAGCGAGGTGTAGATGCATTACACGCATCAGCAACAGTTCGATTGATCCAGTCAATCATGGGATCCACAGAGTTATCTTCCAAGGTAGGTAATGAATTCAGGTTGCAATACCACTCAAGGCATTCCACAAAAAGCGGCTTGTCCATCCTCCTGAAGTTCCAGCTATTTAGCGGAAGGCTGGATGATGACCGGGTATTAGACTGATCAAGGTATGTGAAAGTAATGTACACATGGTCGGATAGAGTTTCCATGTCACTCCTGATCCGCCAATCATATATGTCTTTTAACATGTTGTGTGAAGACCATGTTAAATCTATAATTGAAGTACCCTGGGGCCGAATGCAGGTAGGTTGATCACCCACATTTACCAGCAATAGACCGTTTTGACGACATCATAAGATCTATGAGTAGACCTCTTCTGTCAGTTGACTTTGATCCCCAGTGAAAAGACTTGGAATTAAAGTCTCCACACACCAATATCTTCTTATAACACAGTTGTTTAAACAAACCATCCAGTCTATCAATAAAAGCTTCAAAATCGTCTCTAGAGCTATTAGGCGATATACAGGGTGATTCAAAACAACCGTTTGTCCTTAAAATGTCGTATTCCTGACTCAATTCTAAGACGATTTTTCCTTTGCCAAAATTTTATTTGAAGCTTAGTTTTTGAAATATAAAAAGAAATAGTTAGCGAATTACAGGACGAGTACGGGCGGTAATCAGGAGCGGCGCAACACATTATCCGACGCGGGCGATTACGTGGGCGCTCGAAGTGATCAGCTGTTTGTTACACGCGGCGTTTTGTGTGTGTGTGCGTGTGTGTGTACGCGTATACACACACACACACTCTCTCTCTCTCTCTCTCACTGATTCTTACCTTGTAAAGATGTTTGATGTCCTTTGACGAATAATTGTTGCCTGACTGGATACAATCCGATATTGACACACTGTGACACACTGCATAATGAAATCATTTTTTTGTAATAAATTCTATTGACACTTTGACTCACGCACTTGATTAAAAATTATTGTAATAAATAACTGATTACAAATTACAACACATAATCACAATCTGAGAGAATTTTCTCTTAGAATTTGCCCTGAAAATTGTGGTAATTGTAGGATAATATTGTATGGAAAAAATTTTATTAGAATTCC
The DNA here is from genome assembly GCF_048542155.1 of Nylanderia fulva. NCBI lineage: Eukaryota > Metazoa > Arthropoda > Insecta > Hymenoptera > Formicidae > Nylanderia > Nylanderia fulva. The sequence continues at coordinate 6,312 of NW_028190313.1, forward strand.
TCTAATTAATATTTATCACATTCAAAATAATAATATCTATCACAATAAAATATGAAACATGTTTTATTAATTTTACTAAACCGTAAAGTAAAATTAATGAAATATATTTTATATTTTATTGTGATAAATATTATTATTTTGAATGTGATAATTATTAATCAGAGAAATTCTAATAAAATTCTTTCCATACCATATTCTCTTACAATTACTATAACTTTTAGGGTAAATTCTGAGAGAAAATTCACTCAGTGTTTTGATTAATTATTAAAAATTACTTGTAAAAACGCGCGGCGCACACAGCACACGTTACTCGATGCGGACGGCAATAGTTTACACGGCAAGGAGACGACAATCATAATCACAATCTAAGAGAATTGTCTCTTAGAATTTACCTAGAAAATTATGGTAATCGTAGGACATTATGATGTGGAAAGAATTTTATTAGAATTTCTCTACTATTTATCATATTAAAAATAATAATATGTATCACAAGAAAATATAAAATATGTTTGATTAATTTTACTATACAGTTTAGTAAAATTAATCACACATATTTCATATTTTATTGTGATAGATATTCTTTTTAATGTGATAAATATTAATCAGAGAAATTTTAATAAAATTCTTTTCATACCGTATTGTCTCACAATTACCATAACTTTTAGGGTAAATTTTAAGAGAAAATTCTCTCAGTGTACCGATTAATTATTAAAAATTACTTGTAAAAAGGCACACGTTACTCGATGCGGACGACAATTGTTTACACGGCAAGGACACGACAACAGACTGCGGCGACGGACGACGCGACGCGTCGCGACGCTTTGCGACACGTCTAGACGATAACAATCACGCGGCGTTGCCGAACATGTGATTGACGCGAGACATATATTAAAACGTATAATAATTATGTTATTAAAAAAGGCATATTATAACGTATTATAATTTTTTACGTTATAATACATTTTTTTTAATGACTTAACATTATCCGCCCGTTTTGCCCTTTCTTTTTAAGCGAGACGTGAGAAAAATAATTATGTTTTGCGAACAAGATGTTCCATGTATAAATGTATTGGTCGCTCTGAAAAGAGCGGATTGACTTTGGTCGCTCTGAAAAGAGGGGATTGACTTTGGTCGCTCTGAAAAGAGCGGATTAACTTTGGTCGCTTTGAAAAGAGCGGATTAATTTATAATAGGTGCTCAAAATGACCACCATTCATCCTTATGCAAGCTCTCATGCGTTTAAATAAATTTAATTGCACGTTCTCCATTACTTCCTCTTCGATATTCCAAATTACATATCGCAATCTGGTTTCTAAGTCGTCGACGTCCTCGGGAAGCGTTTTGTATATTGATTCCTTACAGTATCCCCATAAAAAGAAATCAAGAGGATTAAGGTCCGGGGACCTTGCGGGCCAACGTATCGGGCCATACCGATCCATCCAACGTCCAGGAAACTGCTCGTTCAAGTAGTTTGTTACAATCCTGGCGTTGTGTGGTCCAGCACCGTCTTGTTGAAAGAACATTTTATTTCTTTCAAATAGTGGCACTTCTAAAAAATCGGGCAGATTTTCTTTCAAAAGTTCCACGTACGTCTGGCCAGTTAAAATATCTGGTAGAATAACAGGCCCAAGTATTTGGGTACCCATTATTCCAGCCCAGATATTTATTTTCCAACGTACTTGAAAATTTTTGAGCCGCGTTACTCTGGGATTTTCTTCGCTCCAATAATGCATATTGTGCGAGTTAAAAATACCTTCTTGTGTGAATAGTGATTCATCACTAAATATCACACGGGAAGAAAATCTGGGATCTCGATCCACTTGTCTCGAAAAATTTTTGCAAAATGTTCTTCTTGCCTGATAATCTTCAGCTCGTAAATGTTGCACGCGTGTATAATGAAACGCGTGCAACTTTTCTTCTTTGAGCGTTCTTTGTACCGTCGAGTAAGAAAAGTTGTGTTCTCGAGCAACCACTCGAATACTCGTTTCAGGATTATCTTCGAAAGCACGTACAATTCGCTCCGTATTTCGCAAATTTCTTGCATTGCGATTTCTTCCAGTATCGTGTTTATCCGGAAGGACACTGCCAGTCTCGTGTAATCTCTGAGCTGCTCGAAGTATAACAGGAGCCGATGGATGTCTTGCTCGATTTGGATATAATTCGGCGTATCTTCTTGCAGCTACGTGATACTGCCCATGACACTCGCCGAGTGCCATTAGCATATCGTAATATTCTTCGTTTGTGTACGCTGCCATATCGTCCTCTTAACTCTTGTAATAATCGAAAGATTATTGTTTGCATTATCAATCTTCACTACTTTACGGTTTAGTAAAATTAATAAAACATGTTTCATATTTTATTGTGATAGATATTATTATTTTGAATGTGATAAATATTAATTAGAGGAATTCTAATAAAATTTTTTCCATACAATATTATCCTACGATTACCACAATTTTCAGGGCAAATTCTAAGAGAAAATTCTCTCAGATTGTGATTATGTGTTGTAATTTGTAATCAGTTATTTATTACAATAATTTTTAATCAAGTGCGTGAGTCAAAGTGTCAATAGAATTTATTACAAAAAAATGATTTCATTATGCAGTGTGTCACAGTGTGTCAATATCGGATTGTATCCAGTCAGGCAACAATTATTCGTCAAAGGACATCAAACATCTCTACAAGGTAAGAATCAGTGAGAGAGATAGAGAGAGAGAGTGTGTGTGTGTGTGTGTGTGTATACGCGTACACACACACACACACACACACACAAAACGCCGCGTGTAACAAACAGCTGATCGCTTCGAGCGCCCACGTAATCGCCCGCGTCGGATAATGTGTTGCGCCGCTCCTGATTACCGCCCGTACTCGTGCTGTAATTCGCTAACTATTTCTTTTTATATTTCAAAAACTAAGCTTCGGATAAAATTTTGGCAAAGGAAAAATTGTCTTAGAATTGAGTCAGGAATACGACATTTTAAGGACAAACGGTTGTTTTGAATCACCCTGTATAGCAGGACACCAAGTAAAAGTCGGAACACTCTAAAGCTATGATATTATCTGTACATATATATAATTTATATCTAAAATTACTATTTACAAGCATTATGGCAGCTAAACCATCTTTACTATAATGACAGTTCACAGGTATACTGGATCCACAAGGAGGCTCAGAGATTATACACAGGTTAATGTCAAGTTCAATCGACTGTTGCCGCAGGAGATCTAAAGCCTGCCACGACCTATTGAGGTTACACTGTAGCATCTTAATTACCATGTGTAGAGAATCGCACGGGTTGCCTCTGATCTACACGTCTAATGTTGTCATAGCCATTATTAACTAGACAGGCAAATGATCCGATACGATGGTTACAGTTCTTACCAATGTCCGAGCATATAACGCAGTGAGGAGAGACCGAACAATCCTTAGCTTTGTGCGCACTGTCACCACACCTAAAGCATGAACCGAATCTATCTTCAGGAGCCGCACAATTCGTTCTCACATGTCCAAATCTCCAGCATTTAAAGCATTGGACTAGACGCTTTTTTAGTAATTCGACTCTCGCCGATGTCCAGCCAATGCGCAGCCGTCCAACTTCAGCAATAGCAATTGCTGCATTAAGGGGGCATTGTACCCACACAATCCCCATACCATCACGCATTTTTTTCACCTCACTAATTCCAAAAACCATTGGAGGGAAGCGACTAATCTGGGCTAGCTGTTCCCTAATTTCCTCGGTGGAGGTAGAGGGAGCCAGGCCAGTTATCTTGAGTTCTCCTCGGGCGACAGGATTATCGACTTTGGCAACGTCTTGAAGAATTACCTCCAGTTGGTCCTTTAATTTGCTTGCGAGTTTGGCACCATTCTCACCGGGAACCTCAATCTTGTAGCCTCCATTGAAAGCACGACGAATTCTGGTTTCTTGTATGCCCAAACCTTCAAGGGAGACATTTTGCCTGGCTGCTCGAAGGATGTCAGCGTACGAGGCGTCTGTACCAGTTTTGCTAGTGAGGGTGACCACAGCAACCTTACGTCTACCTACCTTAGGTTTACTCACTACAGGCCTGTTATCTCTGCCAGGCTGTCGACCACTCACCACCGTATCCAGTGAATTTCTGGAGTGCCGACGAGAAAAGGAAGACGAAGGAAGGGGGGGGAAATCCTCCCCTTCTCTCGCCAAAGGCGCAATCCTTGGAGAGACAGGTTTATGTTTCATCACTTTAGGGGGAATAACCTGCCTGTTCTCAATGATCCTGATCCCCTTATCCTGTGAAGCTTTTAGGGGGGGACGAAAGCCTTGTTATCAGGCACCCTTGGCTCGTTGCTCATATTGCGAAACACCTTGGATACTATATAGGATGATCTATCCTTACTTGTAGATGGGGGCGGACTCCATGCCGACCCTGCAGATTTCGAAGCCCGCTCCGTAGTGCCACGCTCATTTCTCAGCATACTCCTCTTAACATCAACAGAAGGAGATCGGGCCGAAGAAGACCCAGTATCGTCACGTTCAGCGATGTACACCCTAGGTTCAGTAACCCTATTTGATTTAGGCACCTCGTTACGGCCCTCCTCGAGTGAGCTTATTCGTCTCTGCATCTCAGCCATCGTACTATTGACACGCCTCAATTCAGCCTGCGTTTCCTCTTCTCGTTTTTGCATCTCCTTCATCTGATCTAGGAGCTCCTGATTCCTACGGCGCAGATGATTCACGTCACCCTGGGATTGCACCTTCCGGCTATATGCGCAGACAACATCCTCCAACTGCACCAGGTATTGCTTCCAACGGCCACTATACTTACCGGAAAGATTTTTGCTTTTAGATCGCAAAATCTCCGTTTGATTCAGCAGGGACAGACCATACTCAGCGACTTCTGCATTATTCATCGATACCAGATCTTCCGATTCCAATCCTGATATCAACATCAGATTCACATGTAAGAGCCGAATCAGATACGTCCAATTCAGGCTCGGCACTCCTTCTCTTCTCCAACATCGATTTAGTAGGCGGGGAATTCTTTTTCTTCCTTCTTATTATCTTTTTTGACGCATCAGATTGATCAAAGGAAAGGTCTGACACAGCAGCATCCATATTGTCCTCGTCGTCCGAGATCACCACAGGGCTAGACTCGATTGGTTCCTTATTGCCATCGCCAGCGACAATTCTTTTACTGCGTCTCCTACCTTTATTGTTGTTGTTTCTTTGTTTACGTAGTTTCCTACTTACCTCAGGGGGAGACGTATCATTATCATCTCCACATAAGCTAGTAACAGGATCAGTAGTCTTTATCAGCCTCTTCTTGCTCATCCGAGCTGCCTACAATTCTGAATTTGCGATTCCTGTTAGGCGCTATAATATCATCATTTTCAGGCGACTCGTTAGTCTTGCGCTTCGTTGTAGAGCTCCCAGCTTGTGTGAACTCCTTAACAAGCTCCACTGAGGGAGTATTAGATCCAATTCTAATCACTACAGGAGGGTCATTTACCGGATCATGGTGTACAGGCAACTCACATGGAGCGTCAGTATTTGCCTCTGTGACCTCCATTTGTTCGTGGACAACTCCATTCTTAGTTTTGATCATATCCGCGGTAGCCATATTGGCCTGCTCGCCCGACGGCAACGAACAGGTCAGCCCCTCAATTGATAACGACAGAGCGGAGCCGGGGACGACAACTCCGCCATGCCGATCACTGGAGGATCCGATAGCCTCCTGCGACGGTAAGTTTATATTCGTATCATTTGTACTTGCCATGTTATCATCAGAAATGAATGGTTTTTCCAAGGGTGTCCTTCCCTTATAGTCAGAGTCCATAAGCTTGCCAAGTTGTCCTAAATGTAATCCGTCCAGCATGTCTATTTTATCATAATTAATTGAGGAGGAGATAGCATAGAATTCCTCACTCAATTTCTCAAACTCAACTTGTGTATCTTTTAATATATGACCTGCGTTAATTAATGCATCTTCTGTTTTGTCCAATTCAATCATCCTTTCAATATCCACGAGGTGCGATGCCATTGCTTCAACAGCAGAGAAATCTCCTATATTTGTTTCACCAGGACTAGTCGAGGCATTTATAAGTCTACGCGAACTGATTTCAATATCGTCCATATTTGGCGGTAAATTAATCCGTACAGTATTGTCAAAGTTGACATTCTTGAGAATGGATTCATATCTGGTTACCTTTCCCAGTAAATAAGATCGTGCACAAAACATCTTATAGCCCTGGCTGTAGACAATCCTAATACACGCCTCAATGTTGTTTAGCTCTTCATGTGACTCTATACGATTTCGTGTATAATTGCTACAAAGTTTATTAATTGAGTTTAAAGCACACCTAGTAATCATTGTAGGTGTGAGACGGGCTTTAAGTGTTCTAGTGATTATTTCATCGACCGTCTCCATTTTAACTTAGCCAATACATGTACATACGAGGTGTGTTCCAAAAGTATCGCGAATTTTGAATTTCCGCGGGTTACGTATATTCGATTTTCGATTTTTTTGTGGCGTTATGTTGGTACTCATGTTTCTCATTTATGCCGACAAGTACGGCCATTTTGAATGTTCAGTTAATTTTTGACAGCTGCTTTGCTTGCACGTGTTTTGGCTCGTCTTCAATTTTTGCCTATTCCAAAAAATGGATCAAAGAATCTGTATCAAATTTTGTGTGAAAAACAGAATTAAGTGCGCGGACGCATTCCGAATGTTGACTGTGGCATATGGTGAAGCTACCTTGGACCGAAGCAACGTTTATCGGTGGTACAAAATGTTTTCCGAGGGCCGAGAAGATGTGAACGACGAAGAGCGTGCCGGACGCCCGAGCACGTCAACAACAGACGAAAACATTGATGAAGTGAAGAAAATAGTATTGGACAATCGTCGAATCACCGTTAGAGAAGTTGCTGAGGACCTAAACATATCGATTGGCTCGTGCCATTCGATTTTTACCAATAATTTGGGCATGACACGGGTCGCCGCGAAATTCGTACCAAAATTGCTTAATTTTTGGCCAAAAACAACACACTAATAATGCCGCAGCCACCGTATTCCCCAGATCTGGCCCCCTGTGACTTTTTCTTGTTCCCGAAACTGAAGAGGCCCATGAAAGGACGACGCTACGCTACGATTGAGGAGATAAAGACGGCATCGAAGGAGGAGCTGAACAAAATCACAAAAAATGATTTTTTGAAGTGCTTCGAGGATTGGAAAAAACGTTGGCACAAGTGTATAATATCTGGTGGGGATTACTTTGAAGGGGACAAAATAGATATTCATGAATAAATAAATAATTTTTGAAAAAACACAAAATTCTCGATACTTTTTGAACACACCTCGTATAATAATATGTAGCGACTTATAAATAAATTCACCAGATCTTTGAAAAAGTAATGTTTATTCATTGAAAGTATAAAGCAAAAGAACAAAAAGAATTAATATGTAACAAATAAATGAATGAATGTGTTGTTATGGAAATATTGATTTTTCTTAAAAACATTATGTATATTAATGAATTGAAGTTATTACAAATGTATAAAGATGTAAAAAGTGTAAAAGTGCAGTAAAAAGTGTAAGGTGTAATAAAAGTGTAGAGTGTAAATGAAAGGTGTGGATGATGAATGCTACAGTACTCCCCCCCTAGTGACGATATTCGTTGCGAAATGAACTTTCTTCTTCTTTGGTGGGTAGGTGCGTAAAGCTTTTCCAACAGTAGAAGAAGAAGAAGGATTTGAAGTAGCAGAAACAGGAGCTGAAGTAGCAGGAATAGGAGCTGAAGTAGCAGGAACAGGAGTTGAAATAGCAGGAACAGGAGCTGAAGATCTGGTAGAAAGTTCAGTAGAATCTGAAGTTCTAGGAATGAAGGCTGGCTTGAGACGTTCTGTCGAAATATTGACAACTCTTCCTGAAACATTAACTGCAAATAAATGATCAGAGATACGTTTCTCAATAGGAAAAGGGCCAGAATAAGGAGGTTGTAGTGACTTCCTAACAGTATCTTCTCGAATCCAAACATGAGTACAATCAAAAAGATTCTTGTGAACAAAAGGTGATCTTTTGCAATGATGACTTGTAGGAGATGATCTGATATTCCTCATATGAATCCTGTGTTTTTCAAGAAAGATTTCAGGATCTGCAGGAAAATCTTCTTCAATGAAAAATTCTCCAGGAATACGAAGAGTGGATCCATAAAGAAGTTCTGCAGGTGAAGCTTTTAAATCTTCTTTGAAACACGAACATAATCCCAAAAGAACTGAAGGTAAAGATTCTACCCAGTTGGTTGTTTCGTGGCACATAATCGCTGCTTTCAAAGTCCTATGCCATCTTTCCAGAATTCCATTTGAAGCAGGATGATAAGCAGAAGTTCTAATCCTTTGGCATCCAATTAGGTTTGTTAAAGCTTTGAATAAAGCTGCTTCAAACTGAGGACCTTGATCTGTTGTAATGCTGATAGGAGAACCAAAACGTGCTACCCAATGTGAATAAAATGTTGTAGAAATAGTTTCAGCAGAAATCTCAGAAATAGGAACAGCTTCAGGCCATCTGGAAAAACGATCAATCATAGTAAGACAATAACGGTAATTTTGACAAATAGGAAGTGGTCCAACAATGTCTAAATGCACATGCTGAAAGCGTTGATCAGGAATTGCAATCTTAATTGGAGAATTCTTGGTGTGTCTTGAAATCTTCGCACGTTGACATGGAAGACAAGTTCGAGTCCATTCCTTCATATCTTTCTTCAAAGAAGGCCAAATGAATTTCAGTAGTAATTGTTTAGATGTCAATCTGCCGCTGGGGTGAGCGAGTCTATGAACAACATCAAAAATTCTCTTGCGTAAGAGTTTAGGAACATATGGACGAATTAATTCCGAAGAGCAATCACAATAAATAGGTATGGTTGATCCTGAAAGAATAAGTTTCTTCAACAGAAGTGAAGAATTTGAAGAAAGTAAAACTTGAAGTTCTTCATCTTCTTTCTGATAATTAGCAAGTTCTTCTAAAGAAACTATAATAGGCATTGAAATAGATTCAATTCTTGACTGAGCATCAGCAACTGAATTCATTTTTCCAGAAATATAGGTAATATTTGTAGAGAATTGAGCAATAAAGTCCAATTGTCTGATCTGTCTTGGTGACGCTTTATCCAATTTCTGACGGAAAGCAAAAATCAAAGGTTTATGATCAGTTCTGATAATCAATTGTCTTCCTTCAACAAAATGCCTGAAATGTTTAATAGCCAAATAAATGCTAAGAAGTTCTCTATCATAAGTGCTATAATTTCTTTGAGCTTTGTCTAGTTTCTTTGAGAAAAATGCTATTGGTTTGATATCGTCGTCAATAGACTGTTCAAGTGATGCACCAACAGCAAAGTAAGAAGCATCACAAGTTAAAATAAGAGGAGCATGAGGAGCAGGATGAGAAAGGGTAGTAACTTGTAAAAGTTCTTCTTTACATGACTCGAAAGCTAATTCCGCTTCTTTAGTCCAAGAAATAATTCTTCTATCCCTCTTGCGACTGTCCTTTAAATATTCTGTTAACAGAGCTTGATGATTTGCAGCATCCTTGAGACAGCGACGATAATAATTGATAATTCCTAAGAATCTGCGTAATTCATGAAGTGTCTTAGGTTTAGGATAATCAATAATTGATTTCACTTTTTCGGATGTAGGTTTAACTCCTTGGTTAGAAACTAAGTAACCAAGAAAAGAAATCTCGCTTTGACCGAAAAGACATTTAGCGACATTGATTGTCATTCCAGCTTGTTGAAGACGATCAAAAATAATGCGTAAGGGAGCAATATGTTCTTTCTCATCTTTAGAAGCAATAAGAATGTCATCAAGATAACAAAAGGCAAAACTCAAATCATTAAGTAAAGAGTTCATGAGCCGTTGAAAAGTTTGGGCTGCGTTTCGTAAACCGAAAGGCATTACGACAAATTCAAAAAGCCCAAATGGAGTAGTGACAGCTGTTTTGTGAATATCTTCTTTAGCGACGGGTACTTGATAGTACGCTTTAACTAAGTCGATTTTAGAAAAGATATTCTTACCAAAAAGTGAAGAAGAAAAATCTTGAATATGAGGTAAGGGATAACGATCCGGGATAGTCACTGAATTGAGTGCACGATAATCACCACACAGTCTCCAAGAATTTTGTTCCTTCTTAGGTACCATATGTAGAGGGGCTGCCCAGGAGCTGCTTGAAGGCCTGCAAATTCCTTGCTCCATCATAGACTTGAATTCTTCCTTGGCACATTTAAGTTTCTCAGGAGTAAGTCTTCTGGGAGTCGAAAATTTAGGAGAACCTTCCGTAACGATATGATGCTCAACACCATGCGTTTTTACCGAGGAAATTGGAGAAAACGGGTGAGTCCTGGAAATTCGGTTAAAAATTTGTGGTACACAGAATCAGGAGATGTGGTAAAAATTGACAAATGTGCAACTTCTTGAATTTTTCCAGTATTCATAAGACCGGTAACATTATCAATCAATTTCTTGTTTTTAATGTCAATTAGGAGATTAAAATGACAAAGGAAATCGGCGCCTAAAATAGGACGTTGAATATCCGCGACACAAAATTTCCATTTGAATTCTCTCCTTAAACCGAGGTTCAAAATTAAAGTTTTTGAACCGTAAGTATTAATTTGAGTACCATTTGCGGCAAAAAGTTTTAAATTAGTATGCCACGGCTTCAATAAAACCTTTTTAGGTAACAACGATATATCAGCGCCCGTATCGACAAGAAAATTCAAATTTGAATGTCTGTCGAAAATAATGAGGCGATTGTTAGAAACACCGTCGTAAGCAGCCTCAGTCTTAAGCGGCGTTTTTAGTTTTCCTGTGAAGCCAAGAATGTTTTGGACATAGAACAAGGTAAAGTACATCGTTTAGCCTTATCACCAAACTTCTTATGGTAAAAACAAGTTGATGTATCTTTAATATCTTTATTTGATTTGTCTTTGTTACGCGATAACGATTTAAATCTTCTATTCTCTTTAGACCGGCTTTTGGAACGATCTCGACGACGAGAAACTTCAAGAGCTTCGATTCTTCGTAGCAAATCCGCGAAATCCGAAGATTTATTATTTGCATTATTGGAAACTTCCGCGACTTGCAAACCGCCGTCCCGATCAGCAATTTTATCGGCTAATTCCGCAAGTTTAACAAGAGGAACATCCTCTACTACGGCTAAAGTCGTTTGAATTCTATGTGGTAAGCGTTGAAGCCAAATCATTTGCAAAACACTATCTGCTAAAGATCCTCCAGACAAATGACGAATTTCTCGAAGTAATTCCGAAGGTTTTTTATCACTAAGTTCAATTCCAGCTAATATTTGTCTCAAACGTTTTTCCTCTGAATCCGTAAAGCGATTTATTAATATTTTCTTTAAATAATTATATTTATCTGTTTCAGGTGGATTTTCAATGACTTCAGATATGTTTACTAAGGCTTGTTCATCAAGATGACGAATGACAGAACTATATTTAATATCATCTGATCGAATTCGATAAACCGTAAACTCACTTTAATAGAAGCAAACCAGAGTTTAGGTTGTTTATGCCAGAAAGTCGGTAGTTTTAATAAACGAAACTCATTTGAGTGAATTTGTAACATAGGATCACTCACCTGATGTCCAGTTTGAGAAGGTAAAATATTAATATTATCTGATCCAACCTGATTTGATCCGCTCGCCAAATCCATATCAATCTGTGTATCCGAACAGGGTCTAACTGGTGATCTATCGATTGGCATTTTCCTCTTGTTCCAGGAATCCGATAAAATGATTTGAGAATTTCCGTGAAGGACTAATCCGCCTCTGATGTTTCAAAGATCCGGAGAATGAATCTCTTAAAATCAGAATATCCAGCAATTCTTCCAAGCGATGATAATATTTCGCAGACTTCAAATACGACGATCACTTGGCACTTATTCCGCATCAGCCTTTAAAATGCGTCGGCTTTAATATCACGTCGAGGTCACCAAAAATGTAGCGACTTATAAATAAATTCACCAGATCTTTAAAAAAAAATGTTTTTATTGAAAGTATAAAGCGAAAGAACAAAAAGAATTAATATTTAACAAATAAATGAATGTGTTGTTATGGAAATATTGATTTTTCTTAAAAACATTATGTATATTAATGAATTGAAGTTATTACAAATGTATAAAGATGTAAAAAGTGTAAAAGTGCAGTGAAAAGTGTAAGGTGTAATAAAAGTGTAGAGTGTAAATGAAAGGTGTGGATGATGAATGCTACATATTTGTACAAAAGTTTTATAAAAGTGTAGAGTGTAAATGAAAGGTGTGGATGATGAATGCTACATATTTGTACAAATATGTAGCATTCATCATCCACACCTTTCATTTACACTCTACACTTTTATTACACTTTTCACTGCACTTTTACACTTTTTACATCTTTATACATTTGTAATAACTTCAATTCATTAATATACATAATGTTTTTAAGAAAAATCAATATTTCCATAACAACACATTCATTCATTTATTTGTTAAATATTAATTCTTTTTGTTCTTTCGCTTTATACTTTTAATAAAAAACATTTTTTTTTAAAGATCTGGTGAATTTATTTATAAGTCGCTACATTTTTGGTGACCCCGACGTGATATTAAAGCCGACGCATTTTAATGGCTGATGCGGAATAAGTGCCAAGTGATCGTCGTATTTGAAGTCTGCGAAATATTATCATCGCTTGGAAGAATTGCTGGATATTCTGATTTTAAGAGATTCATTCTCCGGATCTTTGAAACATCAGAGGCGGATTAGTCCTTCACGGAAATTCTCAAATCATTTTATCGGATTCCTGGAACAAGAGGAAAATGCCAATCAATAGATCACCAGTTAGACCCTGTTTGGATACACAGATTGATATGGATTTGGCGAGCGGATCAAATCAGGTTGGATCAGATAATATTAATATTTTACCTTCTCAAACTGGACATCAGGTGAGTGATCCTATGTTACAAATTCACTCAAATGAGTTTCGTTTATTAAAACTACCGACTTTCTGGCATAAACAACCTAAACTCTGGTTTGCTTCTATTGAAAGTGAGTTTACGGTTTATCAAATTCGATCAGATGATAATAAATATAGTTCTGTCATTCGTCATCTTGATGAACAAGCCTTAGTAAACATATCTGAAGTCATTGAAAATCCACCTGAAACAGATAAATATAATTATTTAAAGAAAATATTAATAAATCGCTTTACGGATTCAGAGGAAAAACGTTTGAGACAAATATTAGCTGGAATTGAACTTAGTGATAAAAAGCCTTCGGAATTACTTCGAGAAATTCGTCATTTGTCTGGAGGATCTTTAGCAGATAGTGTTTTGCAAATGATTTGGCTTCAACGCTTACCACATAGAATTCAAACGACTTTAGCCGTAGTAGAGGATGTTCCTCTTGTTAAACTTGCGGAATTAGCCGATAAAATTGCTGATCGGGACGGCGGTTTGCAAGTCGCGGAAGTTTCCAATAATGCAAATAATAAATCTTCGGATTTCGCGGATTTGCTACGAAGAATCGAAGCTCTTGAAGTTTCTCGTCGTCGAGATCGTTCCAAAAGCCGGTCTAGAGAGAATAGAAGATTTAAATCGTTATCGCGTAACAAAGACAAATCAAATAAAGATATTAAAGATACATCAACTTGTTTTTACCATAAGAAGTTTGGTGATAAGGCTAAACGATGTACTTTACCTTGTTCTATGTCCAAAACATTCTTGGCTTCACAGGAAAACTAAAAACGCCGCTTAAGACTGAGGCTGCTTACGACGGTGTTTCTAACAATCGCCTCATTATTTTCGACAGACATTCAAATTTGAATTTTCTTGTCGATACGGGCGCTGATATATCGTTGTTACCTAAAAAGGTTTTATTGAAGCCGTGGCATACTAATTTAAAACTTTTTGCCGCAAATGGTACTCAAATTAATACTTACGGTTCAAAAACTTTAATTTTGAACCTCGGTTTAAGGAGAGAATTCAAATGGAAATTTTGTGTCGCGGATATTCAACGTCCTATTTTAGGCGCCGATTTCCTTTGTCATTTTAATCTCCTAATTGACATTAAAAACAAGAAATTGATTGATAATGTTACCGGTCTTATGAATACTGGAAAAATTCAAGAAGTTGCACATTTGTCAATTTTTACCACATCTCCTGATTCTGTGTACCACAAATTTTTAACCGAATTTCCAGGACTCACCCGTTTTTCTCCAATTTCCTCGGTAAAAACGCATGGTGTTGAGCATCATATCGTTACGGAAGGTTCTCCTAAATTTTCGACTCCCAGAAGACTTACTCCTGAGAAACTTAAATGTGCCAAGGAAGAATTCAAGTCTATGATGGAGCAAGGAATTTGCAGGCCTTCAAGCAGCTCCTGGGCAGCCCCTCTACATATGGTACCTAAAAAGGAACAAAATTCTTGGAGACTGTGTGGTGATTATCGTGCACTCAATTCAGTGACTATCCCGGATCGTTATCCCTTACCTCATATTCAAGATTTTTCTTCTTCACTTTTTGGTAAGAATATCTTTTCTAAAATCGACTTAGTTAAAGCGTACTATCAAGTACCCGTCGCTAAAGAAGATATTCACAAAACAGCTGTCACTACTCCATTTGGGCTTTTTGAATTTGTCGTAATGCCTTTCGGTTTACGAAACGCAGCCCAAACTTTTCAACGGCTCATGAACTCTTTACTTAATGATTTGAGTTTTGCCTTTTGTTATCTTGATGACATTCTTATTGCTTCTAAAGATGAGAAAGAACATATTGCTCACTTACGCATTATTTTTGATCGTCTTCAACAAGCTGGAATGACAATCAATGTCGCTAAATGTCTTTTCGGTCAAAGCGAGATTTCTTTTCTTGGTTACTTAGTTTCTAACCAAGGAGTTAAACCTACATCCGAAAAAGTGAAATCAATTATTGATTATCCTAAACCTAAGACACTTCATGAATTACGCAGATTCTTAGGAATTATCAATTATTATCGTCGCTGTCTCAAGGATGCTGCAAATCATCAAGCTCTGTTAACAGAATATTTAAAGGACAGTCGCAAGAGGGATAGAAGAATTATTTCTTGGACTAAAGAAGCGGAATTAGCTTTCGAGTCATGTAAAGAAGAACTTTTACAAGTTACTACCCTTTCTCATCCTGCTCCTCATGCTCCTCTTATTTTAACTTGTGATGCTTCTGACTTTGCTGTTGGTGCATCACTTGAACAGTCTATTGACGACGATATCAAACCAATAGCATTTTTCTCAAAGAAACTAGACAAAGCTCAAAGAAATTATAGCACTTATGATAGAGAACTTCTTAGCATTTATTTGGCTATTAAACATTTCAGGCATTTTGTTGAAGGAAGACAATTGATTATCAGAACTGATCATAAACCTTTGATTTTTGCTTTCCGTCAGAAATTGGATAAAGCGTCACCAAGACAGATCAGACAATTGGACTTTATTGCTCAATTCTCTACAAATATTACCTATATTTCTTGAAAAATGAATTCAGTTGCTGATGCTCAGTCAAGAATTGAATCTATTTCAATGCCTATTATAGTTTCTTTAGAAGAACTTGCTAATTATCAGAAAGAAGATGAAGAACTTCAAGTTTTACTTTCTTCAAATTCTTCACTTCTGTTGAAGAAACTTATTCTTTCAGGATCAACCATACCTATTTATTGTGATTGCTCTTCGGAATTAATTCGTCCATATGTTCCTAAACTCTTACGCAAGAGAATTTTTGATGTTGTTCATGGACTCGCTCACCCCAGCGGCAGATTGACATCTAAACAATTACTACTGAAATTCATTTGGCCTTCTTTAAAAAAAGATGTGAAGGAATGGACTCGAACTTGTCTTCCATGTCAACGTGCGAAGATTTCAAGACACACCAAGAATTCTCCAATTAAGATTGCAATTCCTGATCAACGCTTTCAGCATGTGCATTTAGACATTGTTGGACCACTTCCTATTTGTCAAAATTACCGTTATTGTCTTACTATGATTGATCGTTTTTCCAGATGGCCTGAAGCTGTTCCTATTTCTGAGATTTCTGCTGAAACTATTTCTACAACATTTTATTCACATTGGGTAGCACGTTTTGGTTCTCCTATCAGCATTACAACAGATCAAGGTCCTCAGTTTGAAGCAGCTTTATTCAAAGCTTTAACAAACCTAATTGGATGCCAAAGGATTAGAACTTCTGCTTATCATCCTGCTTCAAATGGAATTCTGGAAAGATGGCATAGGACTTTGAAAGCAGCGATTATGTGCCACGAAACAACCAACTGGGTAGAATCTTTACCTTCAGTTCTTTTGGGATTACGTTCGTGTTTCAAAAAAGATTTAAAAGCTTCACCTGCAGAACTTCTTTATGGATCCACTCTTCGTATTCCTGGAGAATTTTTCATTGAAGAAGATTTTCCTGCAGATCCTGAAATCTTTCTTGAAAAACACAGGATTCATATGAGGAATATCAGATCATCTCCTACAAGTCATCATTGCAAAAGATCACCTTTTGTTCACAAGAATCTTTTTGATTGTACTCATGTTTGGATTCGAGAAGATACTGTTAGGAAGTCACTACAACCTCCTTATTCTGGCCCTTTTCCTATTGAGAAATGTATCTCTGATCATTTATTTGCAGTTAATGTTTCAGGAAGAGTTGTCAATATTTCGACAGAACGTCTCAAGCCAGCCTTCATTCCTAGAACTTCAGATTCTACTGAACTTTCTACCAGATCTTCAGCTCCTGTTCCTGCTATTTCAACTCCTGTTCCTGCTATTTCAGCTCCTGTTCCTGCTACTTCAGCTCCTGTTCCTGCTACTTCAGCTCCTGTTTCTGCTACTTCAAATCCTTCTTCTTCTTCTACTGTTGGAAAAGCTTTACGCACCTACCCACCAAAGAAGAAGAAAGTCCATTTCGCAACGAATATCGTCACTTGGGGGGGAGTACTGTAGCATTCAACATCCACACCTTTCATTTACACTCTACACTTTTATTGCACCTTACACTTTTCACTGCACTTTTACACTTTTTACATCTTTATACATTTGTAATAACTTCAATTCATTAATATACATAATGTTTTTAAGAAAAATCAATATTTCCATAACAACACATTCATTCATTTATTTGTTACATATTAATTCTTTTTGTTCTTTCGCTTTATACTTTCAATAAAAAACATTTTTTTTTAAAGATCTGGTGAATTTATTTATAAGTCGCTACAAATATATCAGTTCAGTGACATCTATTATTAAAAGCCGCAAGGATTCCCTAAATGTTAAATTACTAACACCTGGGATCCACGCATTAAAATTAATTTAGGTTTAGTTACAATATATAATAACATAAGTCATTTGACAGGTGCATTACATTGTAGCCATCTTCCATACCTCAAAAACAATTGAGGAGGAGAAGCCTCAAAATTATTAATATACACCTGTAATACACTCGGTTATTGCGTCTGTTCAATTACTCAATCGCATATGAGTTGACAAAACGCATAATACTACAGTAGAATATATTCTACACATGCATTATAAGCACCTCATATATATGTATATTAATTGTAAATAAATGTTTAAACTGTTTGTAATTACGCAATAATTAATGTAATACTATAGAAAATTACTATTAACGCTATAAATATGCATGCAATTAAGCTATGGTAACTCTTTAACTGTTAAATTTACTGATTTAATATTAGAAACGCCCTTAATGATGCATTAAATAAGAGAAAACCAGAGATTGGTCAATTTAACAATTCCCCTAGATCTAGTAACTTATATAATCTCGTTTAGGAACACAGAGTTACCCATCTATATCTTATTCAATGACTGTTCATTGCATTTGCTACAAGGCTCAGCCAGACATCGATAGATGGCGCGTCAATGCTCTTTTGGTAACTTTAGTCAGAGAGAAAGATGAGAGCGGCCAGGCCGGCGTTTTGGCTGTTACCGTTTTTACGGGACTGCTTGAAGCGCCCCTCGCACCCGTTTTCAATATCGGAACTAACTGCACACCCATTTTCTGGCAGGGTCGATAAAGTTTGTATTTGGTGCGAGTCCGTGCTACGCCCATAATTTTCGTGTTGAGAAACTTGGTGCTAGAATCCATTTCAAGTTCAAACCCTGCTGTTTTAATTTTTTTAATTTCGTTTTTTTTTCAAAGTTTTTTCAAAGTGTATTCACAAAAGTTATTATGTATTAGAACAATCAATTAATAAATTATTATTTGATAATTATTAAAATTATACGCACATTTTTTAACAATTTTGCTTATGTAACTAAAACTTTATAAGTTTGTAATCAATTTAATATTTTTTTAGTTTTCATAAAAAAATTGTAATCTTTCCTAATTATAAAATTGTTGAAAAATATGAAATCATTTTAATAATTATAAATTAATAATTTATTACTTTATTGTCTTACACATAATAAAGTATTTGAATACACCTTTAAAAAAAAATAGAAAAAAAAATAGAAAAAGCAGGTTTTGAACTTGAAAGATCCAGAATTCTAACTCGTCGTCTCACCCACTCGACTACGCATATTACCTAACGTTCCTTTCTATCAGTACAGTACATTAGGGAGGCCCACAGAAACTTCAACAATTAAATCTTATTAATTATATATATATATATATATATATATATATATACATACAGGGTGTTTCATTTTAATTTCCCCAGGCAAATATTTCGGAAAATAATAAAAAATCGAAAAAATGTTTGAGACAAAAGTTGTATGATTTCTAGGGGGACATAAGATGGTGTTATTAATTTGACCTTGAAAAGTTACATGAAAGTTACGTGAAGATCATTTTGAATTTCTTAAATGGAATACCCTATATATTTTTGCATATTCCTGTAGCTTATGTTGAAAGCTTTCCAAAACACTATAAATAAATATTTTTTCATCAAGTACTTTTCGAGTTATAAGGTTTGAAGTTGACAATTTTTTTACATAAAATGTAAAATATCTTGTAAAACATTTAGTTTTCGCTAATCTTACCTTAACACTTTTATGCACAAAATAATGAGACCAAATAATTATTTAAAAAAGTATGTAATATGCAACAATGCAACTGCATACTTATTTACTTTAAAAGCAACTATTTGTTTTGTTTATACCAATTAATTGATCTCATTATTTTGTGCATAAAAGTATCAAGGTAAGATTATCGAAAACTAAATGTTTTACAAGATATTTTACATTTTATGTTAAAAATTGTTAATTTCAAACCTTTATAATTCAAAAAGTACTTGATGAAAAAATATTTATTTATAGTGTTTTCGAAAGCTTTTAACATAAGCTACAAGAATCAAGAATATGCAAAAATATATAGGGTATTCCATTTAAGTAATTCAAAATGATCTTCACGTAACTTTCATGTAACTTTTGAAGGTCAAACTAATAGCACCATCGTATGTCCCCCTAGAAACCGTACAACTTTGGTCTCAAACATTTTTTCGATTTTTTATTATTTTCCGTAATATTTGCCTGGAGAAATTAAAATGAAACACCCTGTATATATATTAATATATATAATTAACACGAGTTATTGTATCTTGTATTAGTGGAAGAGATGTGTAATAATTAATAATTAAAAGTTAAGCAATATTTAGGAAGACCGAGATTGTTTCCTTGTGAAATTACACACAATAAATTTTGTCCTCCTTTACATTGTTAGAAAATGTTTGAAGCGCTATCATTTCCCCACCACCTTGCGGTAGATAGCATGGTGCGCTTTTTTTATAGTGGTTTCCCCAATAGGCCTAATCCACTATTTTTATGTAATGCATGAAGCAAAAGTTGTTGCATAAGCTGTAATTTATGAACAATTGATTTTATTAATAAATATATTAAAACTGTAAATATTAATATAACTGTTATATACTTAACACAACTGTTATATACTTAGCATTTACTTAATAATGTTATTTTATTATAATTATGTAATGAAATGTTTTTTTTACGTAGGACACATTCAAGAAATATAAATTTTTCTTACTATAAAAATGATAACTACATAACTTCTTTTAATAAATACATTTTTATTAAATTAATATGACTATATAATTCATTGGCATATGAATAAACATGCAAAAAGATCGCAAATAGTTGAAACAATTGCATAAGAGATTGAGCACAATAAAATAGAAAATGGATAAAAAAATTTATCTATTCTGCGTTACTAAATTGCATTTCATGTTTGATATTGAACTATTCCTTATTTCCCGTTCTTATTTTCTGTTTTTTATACTCTTTTCCTTATTCTTTTTATTATGCGCAGATCTCAAATGTCAGACTATTAAGTCTTATCTAATCTACATTAAATCTACACTAATAATCTACACTAATAATCTACACTGCAT
The DNA here is from genome assembly GCF_048542155.1 of Nylanderia fulva. NCBI lineage: Eukaryota > Metazoa > Arthropoda > Insecta > Hymenoptera > Formicidae > Nylanderia > Nylanderia fulva. Next base: position 26,715 of record NW_028190313.1, read on the forward strand.
GCTGTAGATTTCCTTTAAATAATTATATTATTCATATGCTTTTGGTGTCTCTTTTTCCCAACATGCGTGTGTATTTGAGAACATCTTTTTTGTTATATAGTCTTCATCTGTTTTATTCTTATTTTGGTTGAATACATTTTATTATTTATATCGCTCATTTGTTGCAGCAATGACAACTCAAATATAAAAAATATTGTAGTTATGAGCACAGGGAAAAAGGTTGCTACATGTACTATTATTATATTAAATCGTCTCCTGAAAAATCACAATTTTGGAGTTATATATTATTGTTGTAGCAAATGTATATGTATTTATTAATTTTTCCTTATTCTCTCTAGAATATCATATGCCAATGATCATATTTTTATTGTTAAAATGTTCTTTAAATCTCATTACTATCATTACTTGTATCACATTATTGCTAATAATAAAAATGCTCATGATTTTATAAATTTCTTAGCATGATCGCATATTAAATCTTTTTTATTTAATATCCGTGATAGAACCTGGCAGTGTGTGATTTAGGCTAATGTTTCAACTGTTATTGCGATCTTCTACGAAATTAAAAAATTCCTACTTATTTTTTATCATTCAAAAATAATGTTTATTAAAAAGTTAAATTATTTGCAAATATTTAATATTGTATGCATTTGAGCGTTGCAATGCAATATCATGATACAAGTAAACATAACAAAAGAAAGGATTAATGTGTCTACGTACGTATGTAATTTCTTTGATTTGTCTTATTTTTTTTACCTTTTAGTTTACCTTTTAGTTTTTACCTTTTTTACCTTTTCCTATTATTTTTTCATCTTCTTTCTCTTTTTTCTTCTTTTTTAAATTCTGTTGCTTTCATTTTCTTTTTTAGGCCTATGGTAGAGAACTAAACGTAAGCGCTTACGCTTACGTTTGTATATATATATATATATATATATATATATATATATTCCTTTCTTAAATTTTTCCATTGAATAATTTTTACGCAATTGTTTTATTTGTTCGAAAAATTTTTAACTTTTCTGAGAGGTGCACCAGTTTTTTTTCCAGCACGATTATTGTATCTCGTGCGAGAGTATATTTTTACAAGAATCATATATCTTAATGTTTGCACTCGATGATTATAACACACATCATTAATATCAAACCATGTAGCATGCATTTTATTTGTTTCTTCTATACACTCCGCAACAATTTTATCCAGAATTTGTGTAGATGCCCAATAATGCTGCCATGTTTTATTAAATACTAATAACTGTATTCTCATTATGTTTATAAAATAATTTGTTGGGCGTACTAATTTTGTAATTGTCGGAGCGTCTTCATCATCATTCGGATATTCTCTAAATTGTATGTATTTCTCATTTGCTGTTAACTTGTCCATTGGCGTTTTCATCATAACATCGCGGCATTTTTCACAATTATTTTTTTGAAAACTTCGACGTGCCACAAATCCAGCGAAGAATGCTATTGCATTGTCATCGTAACTGCTATGTTGTTCATCATTTTCGATATTTTTGTAATCAAAATATTCTTCGACTATATTTGCATCCTCTGCAAGTAACTTATCGTTTTCATCAACATCATATTCTAGAGTTGTACTGCTGATTTCCATAACATTTTCTATAGCCTTAGTAAGTTTACTCGGTTCATTAATCAGAGTCTCTGTTTCTGGGCATTGTACATTGCCTTTGTCACTCGTTTGAATATATCCCGTGGAAAGTATGTGCCTGATGGAAAGTCGTATCATTCTTGCAGTCGGATTAGGATTAAATCCTCCGCGTTGTCGAAGTTTGGAAAATAAATGTTCCACGGAGTCTTGATTGCATAATCCTGTTGCTAATTCAAATTCTTCATTTTTACTTAAGAGTGCTTTATAAGTTGCAAGAATAGCTTTTATAGTTATAACAAAACCGTTGAAACAAGGTACTTTAGTTATTTTTTCTGGTGATTTTGACCATTTTAAACACTATTCTACAAATTCTGTTAATAAAATCTCAATATCTGGATTTTTAGGGGATAATGGTCGTTTTCCGCCAAATTTAACATTTAAACTGTATGAATTGCAAGCATCGATAATATCATTCATGCGTTCTGCAAAATCGGCTGTAGCTTGCCATGTATTTGTATTTAATTCTCCTGCATGGCCAGCTGTTCTTATCGCGGCTGCAAAAGTATGACTGAATAATTGGAATGCTCTTTTCACATTCATAGCTTCGAAACTATTTGGACGAATGTGCGCTTCTGTTATGTGTGACAATAAATTAGAACCTCCTTTTGTGGAATTGTCGATGGACCATGTCGTTTCAAAGTCGGAGTAGGAAGCAATTATATTTCCATTGCAATAGATGTTTTTATGCGTCCTCAGGAAACTTGCCAATCTTTTTACCAGATGCAGAAAATCAAAGGAAGCGTAATATTTTTTTCTTTATATATGAAAAATTGCTCTGATGTATCAACACCGAGTTGAGCATAAGCACTTTGATTGCATGTGCCTTGATCACATGTCACAAGTTGCACATCAGCACCTGTTTCATATAATCTATCTAAACATTCTTTTAATAAAATAATTATTTCATTCGCCTTCATACATTTTTCTGGAAGAAAATATGCTATAGGTTGACGCCATGGGTGCCGTGCATTTAAACTATCTAAACAAAACACAAACACACATTTAGCTCTCTCTGATTTTCTACCTAGAGGTCCGAGATCTACAAGGCCTTCTATTTCATTTAACTTAGATGAATATTCCTCATACGATTTAATATACATTTCATCCCATTTCAAAGCACACACTCTTTCCTCCATTGGTAATTGAGTTATTTTTTCTTTTAATTTATTAAATATAAAATTGCAGAATCCTGGTTTTATGTCATATTCTTCTAACCATCTTCGTATTGTTCGCTGTCCAGGAAAATTGCAACCCGCTTTCTGTAAGCGACAAAATGCAGAGGGTGAATAATAATAAAGTTGCCTCGATAAATTTTTTTCTTCTTCTGTATATTTTGCATTTGGTGTATGTAACTGTAAATTTATCATAGCTTTTGCCACGGGGTGCAATTCTAGTTCATTTATCAATCTTTTTACTACCTTTTTTTTTGTTTATTTCCCTTTGGCTTTTTAGGTATACGTCTCATACGTAGCCGATATTTTAAACTTTTTATGTGTTTTTGCAACCGAGCATTTTCACGTTTTAAATTATTAATTATAATATGTAATTCATTATTCGTATTTTTTGTTTTATTGATTTTTTCTTTCTTTGGCAAATCAGGTTTATCAATAATAATTCTTTCATAGTTGGGCGGCTCTAGATGTATCCATTCTATGATATTTTCCTCTTCCGCTGGAATATCAAAACATAAATTTGATGGTCTATATGTTTTAAGTGATTGTTCTGCCGGTTGCTCATTCATCATTATGATATCTGAATTTATTGTACAACTGGTAGATGCAATAACTGGTGTGGCGTTTTCTTCGATTACTTTAACTCCTTGCTGTATGTCTACTTCTTGAGCTAGTCTATCTATTTCCATTTGTCTGCTTTTTTTTCGCTGTGCATAATTATACTCACTTTCAAAATGGATTGGTACAGCATCCCGCTTCAATCTTCTTTTTGAACTATTTGTGAAGCAGTCATCATTAAAATGGTCCTCGCATAATCCTGCACATTTAAGGGACTCGGGAGACCATTTTTCCAATCTAGTATTTCCTGCAACAGAAATAGAAGAAAAACATTTTATGTGTGTGTGTGTGTGTGTGTGTGTGTGTGTGTGTGTGTGTAGATGAGTGAGTGACTGAAAAAACATCATGTATTTCATATTTCTAATTAATTATGATAAAAAAAGAAGAAATAATTATAACTACAATTAATGCAATAATAACGAATATAAAAAAATATAAAAAACAAAATTGTGCATAATTATATTTAGACTGTGCTTTCTTCTTTTATATTTATTTTGTTTGATTTTATTTTAAATGTATTATTTATTATGTAAAAAACTAAAATTATTATATAAAAAAAATAAATATTCGGCAAATCTAATTTTTAAATATATATAAATCTGCAAAAAGAGTAAAAATATTTCTCTGTAAAAATATTTTATTTATATTTCGATCATTTTCTGCATTTAAATATAATGAGAAATATGCATATCCAACAATAAATATTTGCCGAATATTTATTTTTTTACATAATAAGTAATACATATAAAATAAAATAAAATAAATAAAAAAAGGCAGAGACCAAGTTTTGAAACCTGGGATCCCGGGATTACTACTCATGTGTACCTCTTCCGCTGCGCTAGCAGCACCGATCTAAAATGTTTCTTTCTTTAGACCTTTTATAACGATTCTCTAAATTTCAAATATAAAAAAATATTGTTTTTACTTATAGAAATACTTTATTATATAATTTTGGAAAGCTTTTGAGATAATCTACAAGAATGTGTAATGAAAAATAGGTAGTTCCATTTTAAAAATTGAAGGTGACCTTTACATGACCTTCAATTGACTATCCAATGTCAAATCAATGGCACCATCTTATGTCCCCCTCTGAACCCTACAACTTTTGTACGAAACATTTTTTTCTATAACTTTGTGATTTCAAAATATTTGCCTGTTAAGATTAAAAAGACTCACCCTGTATATTCTCTTGTCATATTTAAATTAAATTTAAGATATATATATGGTTTCTTAAAACATTTTCCTATACGTGTAAAAAATTATTAATTTTATTATTTAGAAAGTTATAAAAGCTGTATGATATTAAAGAGAATCCAAATAAATATTTTTCTTTACTTGCATAATATGTCATGGAGACATGTAACAAATATGTGCTTTAATCACATGTGCAAATATTATGGCAATGTCAAAGATAAAACTAATTTTTGAACAAGATTAAATTAAATAATAAATTCTAAAAGACTTTTCACAATTAATTAGTTTTTTCACAATAATTGAATTTAATAAACCAAGTGTTTTTCAAAAAGAAAAGTTATATAACTGCATATAAATATATAAATTTATTCATATATTAATTAAAAATTTATATTTTTTATTTTAAAAACATTTTTACTTCTTCTAATATTAAAAAGAGGAACACTTTAGAAAATTGCAGTTTATGTAGAATTAAAAAAGTTAAACTTTTTTTCTATAACCCCGTGATTTCCAAATATTTGCCTATTAAGATTAGAAAAACTCACCCTGTTATTAATGTTAGGGATATATATATACATATACAGTGGCATTACAAATAATTGAGATAAAAGGTATATTACAATACTTTATTATATTTCTGTATATCTTAAGTTTACAGATTCTGCACATATACATATATAAAAATTAAATATTTTTTAAGAAATAATGAGTTTCATTTTCCTTAAGAAAAATGGAAAACAAATTAAATTTTTTTTCTAATTATAAAAAAATATTAATTCCGCCTCTGCCTCTGCCCCTTCTGCCTCCTCTGCCTCTTCCTCTCCATCTTCCTGCTCTTCCTCCTCCTCTACCATGCATGTAGAATAGAAAATGTTGTAATTCTTCCGGCTGAAACATACAAAATGAAGAATATATTGATATGTATATTATCGATACACACACACACACACACATACAGGGTGTTCAAAAAGTCCCGGACCGGTTGAATACTGAACTTGTAAAGTAGGCGTCGCACTGAAAAATGACCGTGATAAAAGTTGTAGGAATCCCTGGCTATCCGATGGTGACCTTGGCTGTGACCTTGACCTTGTAATCTCAAGGTCATTTAAAGGTCAAGTCGATTTTTTAAATGGAACCCATATTTTTGACCCCGGAAACGAAAAGAGCGGAAAATTTCACGTTCAGATATGATTTCCGCTCTTTTCGTTTCCGGGGTCAAAAATATAGGGTTCCATTTAAAAAAATCGACTTGACCTTTAAATGACCTTGAAGGTCAAGGTCAAGGTCACAGCCAAGGTCACCATCGGATAGCCAGGGATTCCTACAACTTTTATCACGGTCATTTTTCAGTGCGACGCCTACTTTACAAGTTCAGTATTCAACCGGTCCGGGACTTTTTGAACACCCTGTATATATATATATATATATAGACATAGAAATAATACAATTAATGAAACAATTTATATAAAAAAGTACTATGCTAATACAAATTTAAAATAAAATTACTTACAGTTAATGAAATAGATACAGTCGGCATCGTCGCCGTCATCGTCAATGGCATCGTCGGCATCGTCGCCATCGGCATCACCGTCGGCATTGGTATCGTTCCCGGCATCGTTCTCGGCATCGGCATCGGCATCGGCATCGGCATTGCCGTTGTCGGCACCGGCATGGTCGCCGTCGGCACCGGCATCGTCGCCGTCGGCACCGGCATCGTCTCCGTCGTCGTCGTCGTCGACACTGGCATGGCCGGCATCGTTATTGGCATCGTCGCCGTTGGCATCGACATCGGCATCGGCATCATCGTCGGCATTGCCGTTGTCGGCACCGGCATGGTCGCCGTCGGCACCGGCATCGTCTCCGTCGTCGTCGTCGTCGACACTGGCATGGCCGGCATCGTTATTGGCATCGTCGCCGTTGGCATCGACATCGGCATCGGCATCATCGTCGGCATTGCCGTTGTCGGCACCGGCATGGTCGCCGTCGGCACCGGCATCGTCTCCGTCGTCGTCGTCGTCGACACTGGCATGGCCGGCATCGTTATTGGCATCGTCGCCGTTGGCATCGACATCGGCATCGGCATCATCGTCGGCATTGCCGTTGTCGGCACCGGCATGGTCGCCGTCGGCACCGGCATGGTCGCCGTCGGCACCGGCATGGTCGCCGTCGGCACCGGCATGGTCGCCGTCGGCACCGGCATGGTCGCCGTCGGCACCAGCATTGTCTCCGTCGTCGTCGTCGTCGTCGGCACCGGCATAGTCGCCGTCGGCACCGGCATTGTCTCCGTCGTCGTCGTCGTGGTCGCCACCGGCATCGTCGCCGTCGTCAAGATCGTTTTCATAACGTTTTCTAGACAAAAAAAATAATATAAAATCGTTCTAATGTGTTATACAAAAATGTTTTTATAAACTTACAGTAGTTCGGGACCTCTTCTCTCGTCAAGCGTTGAAGACGAACTGAAACTGATCATCACAATCGCACGCACACACACACGCGTATCGTTTTTTATTCGCACAGGATTCGCGAATCGTTCGGCGAGATCAGAAAAACGCCGCAAAGAAACACTTCAACGTAATCCATACGTAAACATACATAATATCTGACATATTTTATTAAAAAAAAACAAAGAATATATATATATATATATATTTGTTTCATATATCATATCAATATATATTATATATTGATATAAATAAGTAAATCAATTTTATAAACTCACCACTATTGCGTAACCATAAATCATGTCTCGCACCCGTTTGTAATGGAAATCGAAATAAACGTTTTCCATCTTTTGTCCTAATATTTGTGCAATTTAAATACACACATTTATCGTAAAACCGGTGTTTACTCGACATTGTAAAATAAAAATAATAATTAGCACCAACACCAAAAAAAAAAGAAAATTAAAAAATGCGAAATTAAAGAAAACAGGACACTAACAAATAAACAACTAACACTAAAATAATCTTAATTAAAAAACTAATTATAGTTAAAATTAATATGAAAGAAACAAATATACTAAACACGCGTACACAACACGTAAAATTTATTTATTTCAAGGAAAAACAGCGAAAAAAAGCGATCTCTATCGTATTATAACTCCGAGCGTATTATGCGATGCAATCTGTGGCACAGCGAGTGGACTGATTGTCGTATACAGATTGCAAGAAACATTTTAACTAAAAAAAATTGAATATCTAAATTATGTGTGTGGGCGTTTGCATAATAATTAAATTCCTTGCAGAATTAAAAAATAATTTATTTTGTTCCATTACAAAAAAAATTATCAAATAATGATATATTGATTATTCTTACACATAATAACATATTTGAAAAAAGTGAAAAAAAAAATCTGAAAAAGGCAGGGGTTTGAACTTGAAATGTCCACGATTTCAGCTCGTCATCTTAGTCGCTCGGCTACGCATGCTACTTGACGTTCTTTTATACCGGCATGATACATTAGGCATGGAAACTTTAAATAATTGTACATTATTGCACGTTGACATTGCACTTCATATTAATAGAAGCGGCGATAAATATTAAATATAATATAATATATATTAAAAATTACATTAACAGTTATATTAATATTTACAGTTTTAATATATTTATTAATAAAATCAATTGTTCATAAATTACAGCTTATGCAACAACTTTTGCTTCATGCATTACATAAAAATAGTGGATTAGGCCTATTGGGGAAACCACTATAAAAAAAGCGCACCATGCTATCTACCGCAAGGTGGTGGGGAAATGATAGCGCTTCAAACATTTTCTAACAATGTAAAGGAGGACAAAATTTATTGTGTGTAATTTCACAAGGAAACAATCTCGGTCTTCCTAAATATTGCTTAACTTTTAATTATTAATTATTACACATCTCTTCCACTAATACAAGATACAATAACTCGTGTTAATTATATATATTAATATATATACAGGGTGTTTCATTTTAATTTCTCCAGGCAAATATTACGGAAAATAATAAAAAATCGAAAAAATGTTTGAGACAAAAGTTGTACGGTTTCTAGGGGGACATACGATGGTGCTATTAGTTTGACCTTCAAAAGTTACATGAAAGTTACGTGAAGATCATTTTGAATTACTTAAATGGAATACCCTATATATTTTTGCATATTCTTGATTCTTGTAGCTTATGTTAAAAGCTTTCGAAAACACTATAAATAAATATTTTTTCATCAAGTACTTTTTGAATTATAAAGGTTTGAAATTAACAATTTTTAACATAAAATGTAAAATATCTTGTAAAACATTTAGTTTTCGATAATCTTACCTTGATACTTTTATGCACAAAATAATGAGATCAATTAATTGGTATAAACAAAACAAATAGTTGCTTTTAAAGTAAATAAGTATGCAGTTGCATTGTTGCATATTACATACTTTTTTAAATAATTATTTGGTCTCATTATTTTGTGCATAAAAGTGTTAAGGTAAGATTAGCGAAAACTAAATGTTTTACAAGATATTTTACATTTTATGTAAAAAAATTGTCAACTTCAAACCTTATAACTCGAAAAGTACTTGATGAAAAAATATTTATTTATAGTGTTTTGGAAAGCTTTCAACATAAGCTACAGGAATATGCAAAAATATATAGGGTATTCCATTTAAGAAATTCAAAATGATCTTCACGTAACTTTCATGTAACTTTTCAAGGTCAAATTAATAACACCATCTTATGTCCCCCTAGAAATCATACAACTTTTGTCTCAAACATTTTTTCGATTTTTTATTATTTTCCGAAATATTTGCCTGGGGAAATTAAAATGAAACACCCTGTATGTATATATATATATATATATATATATATATATATATATATATATAATTAATAAGATTTAATTGTTGAAGTTTCTGTGGGCCTCCCTAATGTACTGTACTGATAGAAAGGAACGTTAGGTAATATGCGTAGTCGAGTGGGTGAGACGACGAGTTAGAATTCTGGATCTTTCAAGTTCAAAACCTGCTTTTTCTATTTTTTTTCTATTTTTTTTTAAAGGTGTATTCAAATACTTTATTATGTGTAAGACAATAAAGTAATAAATTATTAATTTATAATTATTAAAATGATTTCATATTTTTCAACAATTTTATAATTAGGAAAGATAACAATTTTTTTATGAAAACTAAAAAAATATTAAATTGATTACAAACTTATAAAGTTTTAGTTACATAAGCAAAATTGTTAAAAAATGTGCGTATAATTTTAATAATTATCAAATAATAATTTATTAATTGATTGTTCTAATACATAATAACTTTTGTGAATACACTTTGAAAAAACTTTGAAAAAAAAACGAAATTAAAAAAATTAAAACAGCAGGGTTTGAACTTGAAATGGATTCTAGCACCAAGTTTCTCAACACGAAAATTATGGGCGTAGCACGGACTCGCACCAAATACAAACTTTATCGACCCTGCCAGAAAATGGGTGTGCAGTTAGTTCCGATATTGAAAACGGGTGCGAGGGGCGCTTCAAGCAGTCCCGTACACAGATTAATAGACAGATCGCCAAAGGCCTGCCTAAAGAAGAGACCGCCATCTTCGTGCGATAGACTTTGCCCCTTACCGACACACTTTGCCCCTGGTTCGAGTCCGTGCTAAATTCGTAGACTTGAACCAAAAGACTTTGCCCCTGGTTCGAGTCCGTGCTAAATTTCGTAGACTCGACCAAAAGACTTTGCCCCTGGTGCAAGTCCAGGCTAAATTCGTTTGACATTACCAACAGACTTTGCCCCTGGTGCGAATCCAGGCTAATTGATCATGAGACCAATTTGAGAGATTTGGCCCCCGTTGTGTGTGTGTGTGTGTGTGTGTGTGAGAGAGAGAGAGAGAGAGAGAGAGAGAGAGAGAGAATATTTTACATATATGCATATATATATATATAAAATTTATTAAATATAAAAAATATATTTTTTACACATAAAATGTTTTTTTATTGAAATAATCACGATTTTAAATGTGATATAACACAGTGTTCAAAAATTTTTTAATTAAATTTTTTAATTAAATTTTATTAAAGAAAATTACTTGAAATTTTTTACATTAAGAATTTAAAGGCTCCTTATTCTCTTGTAGAAATTTATCACTACGCCAATTAATCACTTATTTTGAGTATTTAAAATACTATAATATACAGTAATTTAAGTATTCGAAATAAAAGTGATTAATTACTCGAAATAAGTAATAAATTGGCGTTACTAGTAATAAATTTCTATAAGGGTTGAAATAAAGTATAAGAGATAAATAGGCTATATGTGAGCCGTATGCGAAATGTGAGATGTAAGACGCATATTAAAATTTAATTTTTCGATATAACTTTCAAAAATGTACACGAGGTACAAAAAATTAGCTTGGACATTTGTAAGACTTAAAATTGGGATTAATTCTCAATTCTATTAATTAAATTTCGATATAACACACCTTACATCCGCGCACGGCTCACATATATATAACCCATTTATTAGTGCAATTTTTAAGTTTCTTATTTTTCAAAGTTCACCTTTTTACGTTATCAAATATTTTTACGTTTTCAAGAATTTTATATTTTTACTTACCGCAGTTTCTTATCCAAATGTAAAATCTTTTATCGCAGTCTATAAAAAATTGAAACAATTTACAATTTTATGATATAATATTATTATTATTACAATTTCTATATATATGCACATCTGTCAAATATCGTGATTTATTTCACATTATTATTATCTATTTTAATAAAAAAGAAAACAAAAACACTTGCAACAATCAAAAATAAACCGCCTGCCGCGAACGGAAAATGCCAAGAAAGCACGCAATTTCCGCGAATCTCGTAATTTTTTTGAAAAATCAACAATTAAAACGAAATTGTAAATTCTTCAAATCACTGCACAAGTATAATTCACAATAATAATTTTCAGTAACTACGATAAAAAATCGTATACTGAAAACCGCAAACGAAAGTGCAATGGGAGTAAGAGTAAAGTCTGTGATACAATTAATTGGCAATAGAAAATTAATAATTTTCAAATAGAAAAATTTTGAAATTACCGAGGATTTACAAATAATAAAGTAAAAATATTAAATAATTTATGTGACTTTGTATAGTGAACACATCAACTTGGCGGAATCTTGACTACTCATCAATTTAAGTAAGCAATTCTAAACACAATTAAGATCTTTCACATAAAAAAAATAACTTATTAATATAAATTAATATACCAAAAAAATAAAAATATACTTAGACAATCACGGTGAAATATACTGCAATGACGAACTTACTCGGAAATATCCTTGATGATGGGGACTAACTTTTTGATGCTGGATAACATCTAATTGTTTTCAATTCTCATATCAAGCGGTTCTGACGATAATTTTAACTAATAATGTTCAAAAGAATTGATGACGTGGAATGGGCCGTCAACCTGTTCTACTAACAACAGGGAACTCGTTTACATGTTTTTTGACATAATCAAAAAGTTTACCATCTTAACTAAAAAATGGTTAGCCGATTAGAAAAAATATCTAATTTAATAAATGTTATAAGCGTAACCCAATTTAAATTCATCGACTTATTAAACCAAAATGTTCATTAAAAAATAGACTCTAATGCGTAATATGTCATAATTTTTCTTAAGAGAATTTTTATTGTTTTTATATTTACTGAAGAAGGCTGAGGTAACAGCCGAAACGTTTTATTATTTTTATTATCATTGTATCTACTAAGAAATAAATCAATTATGTGTTGACATTACATCTCTCACTAATTTAATATGCTCGTTATAGTTGGCCCTGTCTTTCTAAATCTTAATTTTATAATATCACACGAGCCTTGTCTTTAAATATCTAATTGTTTTCCTTATTAAATTTAAATAATTTATGTTTTCGAATTTTGCTCGCGGAGAGGATCTTTAAAACAAGATTTTTAGAAGAGAGGACCTTTAAAATATAAACAGGCAAAAACGTTGGAAAAATTAAAGCGCGCGTTTAAACAGATAAACGCAATGAAATAAATACGCAATTGTTTTTACTTATCGCTGTAAGCTCACAAGCTTCTGACGTGCTATACACTTTTATATAATATATACAAGGTGTCCGGTAACTAACGGACCAATGATTAAGGGCGGATTCTCTGGCTAATTTGGAGACGATTTTTCCTTAGCAAAAATGTTGAGAAGTCAATAATTTTCGAGTTATAAGCGATTGAAAAAATAGGTTTTTTGAAAACTAAACGTTTTGGAGTTAAAAGTCTAACATAATTACATTCTTCAGTTAATTTCAGGTAGAGTTTACTATAATAAAATTTTAATTTAAGGCTTAGTTATAAAGATACATAATGACAAAGATTGGAAAGTTGTAAAAAATGATGACCTTTTTCGACATTTTTGCTGAGGAAAAATCGTTCCCAAATTGACCAAAGAATCCATTTGTAATCATTGGTCTGTTAGTTACCGGACACCCTGTATATTGGACACGAGTTTCGTTTGTTTCAGATTCTCGAGAGTTGAAGTAGGAACATACGAGTATCATATATCGTTTGTGACTTGCCGAATGAAAGCAAGACAGAGAGCGAACGAGATGATGAGCTTAATAGCTCATAATGTTATAAATAAATAAATAAAAAATTATAACCTGACCTACTAGTTATTGAATCTTTTTTTAATAAAATGTTTCATTATTATTATCATCTAAGTCTAAGTCGTTTAATTACTTTTTAGTTTTTTAATAATTAATTTAATTTATTCTAGTCATTTTTATATGAGAAAAATAATATCACGTATACGTTTTATAATGAATTAATATATTTCGGGAATCGAATTATATATTCTTAATAATATAAAAGTGTTCAAAAATTATATTTGACTTTTAATTTTAATTATTTTATAGCAAAGAGTTCCGAAATCTCTTACACACATAATGGGGATTTTTTTCATCCATATAATTCGCAATTAAGTATATATGTTAATTATTAATTTTAATAAAATAAAAATTAAAATTAAAGGTCAAATATAATTTTTAAACACAATAAATATATTAAATTAATTATAAAACGTATACCCATGATAGTATTTTTCTCGTACAAAAATAATTAGAGTAAATTAAATTAATCATAAAAGATTAAAAATTAATTAAAGAATTTAAACTTATATTTTATATAATAATAATAAAACATTTTATTACGTCAAACCGTCGTGAAATAATTAAATAAAATTTGCTAGTTACGTCAAAGTCAAGTTTTCTAAGCTTATAAAACATTTTATTAAAAAACAGATTCAATAAATATAAGTACATGTTATATATATACTTATATTTATTAAATCTGTTTTTTTTATAAAATGTTTTATTATTATCATATAAAATATAAATTATTTAATTATTTTTTTATTTTTTTATGAGTAATTTAATTTATTCTAGTTATTTTTGTACGAGAAAAATACTATCACGGGTATACGTTTTATAACAAATTAAATATATTTATGTTCAAAAATTATATTTGACCTTTAATTTTAATTTTGTATTTTATTAAAATTAATAATTAACATATATACTTAATTGCGAATTATATGGATGAACAAAATCCCTATTATGTGTGTAAGAGATTTCGGAACTCTTTGCTAAAATAATTAAAATTAAAAGTCAAATATAATTTTTGAACACTTTTATATTATTAAAAATATATAATTCGACTCTCGAAATATATTAATTTATTATAAAACGTATACGTATTAGTATTTTTCACATATTAAAATGATTAGAATAAATTAAATTAATTATTAAAAAACTAAAAATTAATTAAACGACTTAGACTGAGATGATAATAATAATAAAACATTTATTAAAAAATAATTATAATAGGTCAGGTTAATATTTTATTTATTTATTTATTTATAACATCATAAAATTCTGTCCTTTCCGAAATACGCGAACGCTACGAAAAGATAAATCTCGTACATGCCGCCGGACGAGTTCATGAGCATGAGACGCTCTTATCTTGGGAACGTATTAATAGTTACTGCATTGACCACTACTACAATATGGCGCTGAAATCAGTGAGAAATGCTGGTCTCTCCTTCATCCAGACCTTTGGCGATCTGTCTATTAATCTGTGTCCCGTAAAAACGGTAACAGCCAAAACGCCGGCCTGGCCGCTCTCATCTTTCTCTCTGCTTTAGTATATCCACGAGGAAGAAAACAATCCTACGTGAATCCCAACCTCACTTTATTAGGTGACAGGTTGTAACGTGATGTTATATATTAATTGAACTCGCAATAGAAATATCTAAATAGAGATCACAGTCAAGCTGTAATAATCTGGTTTACGCTGCCAACATTGATTATCCTTATTAATATATGCTAATATGCAATAACTTATACAAGGTAATTCTTAATATAATTATAACCCTCATATAAATATCAAGTATCAAATTCTATAATTGTAATTACAATGCCAATTAAGTGCATACTATAACTCGTGTTGTTATTATCGAACGCAATATGTTTAACACTTTCTTGCTATTAAAGTACACATCCCATCAAGTCACGGAGGCAAATACAAGTCATCATAAGTTCAACGCAAGGGTATGAGATTCCGGCTATTATTTCTAACACTAAAGTGATCATACCTCAAGATTATTCGCAAAGCAAGATGCAGCGTAAGTAGTTAATATTGTTTATTTATATATGATTTGATATCATAGTAGTCTATTATCGCTTTATGAGTTTATAGTGTGCGTACTAATTGAATTCACTTATTAACTTTGTTTATAATATAAATTAAATGTCATTAAGGTTATTACAACCTATATTTCAATTTATTAGGTTATAATCTTAAAAACCTTTACTAATGTGATGTTACGTAAAGTCAAATTCATAGAGAACACCCGTAATCAATGCCACTTAACTTTTCAGGAGTTGCGCATCCATGGCTGAACTCCAGGCAGTCCTCAGAGAGCCCACCAAGGTGTATTCCAGCTAGCAGCACTCAGTATCGTCAGCATCAGCTTCTTCAGTTGAGATCCATTTGCATCGAGGGGCAATATTTCCATTCTCCATTATTGAGTAGGCACATTTCACACACTATCTGTTCAGTTTATTAGTTAAATGTTGAAAATCTATCAATTACTAATTATTTTATCAATAATTATAATGTTATTCACCCATTATATTACTTATAATGTCATAAAAACAATACAGTTGTTCAATTATTAGCTTTTCACTCAGATCAGTTATTCTAATAAGCTAATTATTTAAGTAATTAATATTAATTAATTATTAATTCTGACTTTTGGTTATTTATTAATATCAGAAAAGGTTTGAAGGGATCAAAGCCATACTGCAGTGGCAGTCTTTATATAAGTTCACACGGTCCGATGAAAGTTTCTAATATTCTTCACAAAATCAGATGATACCTATGATTTTATACAACAGGCACCAGCATTATAATGAATATATGAAGATCATTAATAAAGAAAGATTTCTTCTTCAACTACTTATCAGGTATCAATAGTGTATATATTTAAGTATTATAAACCTATAATTATTCAGTGGATAATATTTCCGTTCTCCAATATTGAAATTCACACACTAACTGTTCAGTTTATTAGTTTATATTGAAAATTTATCAGTTACTAGTTACTTTATTAATAATTATAATGTTATTTGCTCACTACGTAACTTATAATGTCATAGAAACACCATAATTGTTTAATTGTCAGTTTTCACTCAAATCAGTTATTCTAATAAGCTAATTATTTAGATAATTAATATTAAATATTAATATTAACTTTAATTATATATTAATATCAGGATAGGCTAGAAGAGGCCAAAAACCAGTACAATGACAGTCTTCATGTAAATTCACACAGCCCAATGAGAGCTTCCAATATTCTTCACAAATTATCAAATAGTAATGATGACTTTATACAACAAGCACCAGCATTATAATAAATATGAAGATTATCAATAAGAAAAGACTTATTCATTTATTATTCTTCAACTACTTATCAGATCACAATAGTATGTGTAATTAAAGTACGATAAACTTATAATTATTCAATAGATAATATTTCCATTCACCAATATTAAATAGGCAAATTTAACACACTGACTGTTCAGTTTATTAATTAATATTGAAAATTTATCAATTACTAGTTACTTTATTAATAATTATAATGTTATTTGTCCACTGCATAACTTATAATGTCATAGAAACACTGTAATTGTTCAATTGTCAGTTTTTCACTTAATTTAGTTATTCTAATAAATTTTTATTGTATGTTAATATCAGGAAAGGCTTGAAGAATCAAGATACAATGGCAATCTTCGTACAAATTAACACAGCTCAATGAGAATTTCTAGTATTCTTCACAAATTATCAGATGACAACAGACATCAGCATTATTATAGAATGAAGATCATCAATGAAGAAAGATTTCATCTTACTACTTGTCAGGTCACAATAGTATATGTAATTAAAATACTATAAACTTATAATTGTTCAATGAATAATATTTTCATTCTCCAATATTGAATAAGCATATTCACACACTAACTATTCAGTTTATTAGTTAATATTGAAAGTTTATCAATTACTAGTTCCTTTTATTAATAATTATAATGTTATTTACCCGTTACGTAACTTATAATGTCATAGAAACAACACAATTGTTTAATTTATCAGTCTTCACTCAAATCAGTTATTCTAATAAACTAGTCATCAGATAGCTGAATATTAATTATTAATTCTAACTTAATTGTTTGTTTGTTTGCATCAGGAAAGGCTTGAAAAGAGCAAAAACCACACTACGATGGGAATCTCCATATAAGTTCATTCAGCCCAGGAAAATTTCTCTGGTATTCTTCGTCTATACTACAAGTCAACATCAGACCATGCTTGTACATATATCCAGAAAGTATAAATCACCTCTTATATTATTATGTGATCCATATATAGTTATCAAGTAACATAAGTCCAATTACTAAACACAGAAAACAATTTAGGAGCTTCTTTTAATGAATATATTTGTTCAGTTTCAGGGTTGTATAAAACAACGCTTCTCACATACCACTAAGAGAGTGCTTCATATTATGATGATATTTCTCACTACGCCAGGATAACAGGGCCACAGATTCAAGTTCAATAATCCCTTCCTCAGTATTAAATAGAAAGACCACCATGTTACTATCAAGACATCAACCGTATCACCGATAAGGGATTAATTAAGGAAAGAACCTTACACATATCTTGTAACCAGTCTATCTTAATTGATTAATTGATTTACTCGTATCAAAAGAGTCACAGTTTATCATATACATTGATAAACAAATGTTTCACGTGCTACATCCCATCACTATATTAAGTGCAGGTAAAGTAAGTCATTCTTGATTATTTATTTATCTAATTATTAATATTCTTAATTCTTATATATGTATTACTTCTTATATTATTATATGTCTAATAACTAATTATAATATGAGATAATCACTGATTCTAATCAAGTAAAAATAAATTAATACAATTGTCGCTCGTATATTGAAAACAAAGTGATAAATATAAGGCCAACTTATCGAGCTGAATATTCGAGATGTTCAGTCAACTACCATTTATTACATGTATAAATTATAAAACTACAGTCATTATATTAAAACTAACGCAAATTACAATCATTCTATAAACGTTTCGACCGCACGCGGTCTTCTTCAGTATAATTATTGAAATATAAATTCTTACAATTCACATAATATCGAAATTTAATTATAGTTATTCAGAATCAAGAGTTTTTGAGTAATTAACGCGTGTTTCAATCCGTCCTGTCCAACAATGTTCGCCTCGATATGATCCCTGATTTTGTTCAGATCTCGGATAGTTTCATCGTTAATATGCGAGAAATTAACCCGTTCCGTAGGCGCTGCGATTTATAAAAAATTACCGATCAACGCATGTCCAAATTATAATATGTATCCCCTACAATTGGTAGTATGCTTACCTATCATCGTTCTTCTTGATAATTTTGCTACTTATTAACAGTTATTAAGGATGACACATAACAAACCAACAATACAGAAAGACAGCTCATTTTAAACTCTACTTGATCGGAGAGCGTGCGTGTTTATATATGATCTAATATCTATGTTTTACTCGTTAATGTCCTATTTGTCCTATTATTATTTCTTGTTCGCTAATATATCCAAAATATCAAAATACGACTCGCTAAGTAACTCAGTATCTTTGTTTAAATTTAGTCCATTTTTTTGTTCCTTGATATGTAGCATCTCAGAAATGAGTCTTTTATAATAATTATTTTCGTTGTCCATGATCTTAACATTGTCCCAATTAAAAGTATGATGTTCATTTATTATGTGTTCAGAAATTACTGAATGTTTCGTTGAGTCCAACCTAATATTATTTTTATGTTCTTTTATTCGCGTCTGCAATTGCCTCTTTGTTTGGCCTACATAAGATGCATTACAATTATTGCAACTGATCTTATAAACCACATTCGAATTGCATGGATGTTTAGTTTTATCTTTCTGCGCTTTAATAATATTGTCCAGTTTGTTGAGACATCTATACCCTACCATACAATTTTTATTTTTTACCGAGGAAACAATCATTTCTGAGATCCCATCTATATACGGAATGACAAAGAATTTTTTATTGACCGAGTCATTTCTTATACTTTTTGTTCTTTCTATGTTGGCCTGTCTCTCTATAATGCTCCCCTTAGATATGATGTGTTCTATCCGATGATTAATTTTGTTAAAAATCAGATCAAGAGGGTAACCATTGCTTCTGAGTATATTAATAATTAACTCCAAATTTTTATTAAAAAATAGTGGATGTGATAGCAATAGACATCTGTCTACAAGGTTATATATTATTCCTATTTTGTGGCATAGTGGGTGGTTTGAATAAAATGATAACGTCCTTCCTGAGAAGGTTTCTTTTTGATACCAGTCTATATATATTTTGTTATTAATAATTTTAAGTGATAAATCTAAGAAATTCAAGCTATGGTTAACCTCTTGTTCGACCGTGAATTTAAGTCTTTCATGATAGTTGTTAAAATTATTCACAATCTGAGTCATATTAGTCATAGAGGTGGCCACTATTATGTCATCCACATAACGAAAATAAAACAAACATTCCAAATTCAACGCTTTGAGAACTGTATCCTCAAGATCTTGCATAACCAGGTCTGCAATAATTGGTAATCTGCAATAATTTCAATAATTATACTGAAGAAGACCGCGTGCGGTCGAAACGTTTATAGAATGATTGTAATTTGCGTTAGTTTTAATATAATGACTGTAGTTTTATAATTTATACATGTAATAAATGGTAGTTGACTGAACATCTCGAATATTCAGCTCGATAAGTTGGCCTTATATTTATCACTTTCTAATCAAGTAAGTCCAGACTATCCTTTATTTATAATATTTGTCACATTTCGGAGTTGTAAATATATTCGTTCGTTCAATTTCAGAGTTATGTAAAACAACGCTTCTCACATACCACTAAGAAGTACTTGATATTATGATATTTCTCACTACACCAGGATATCAAGGCCACATGCTCAAGCTCAGTAACCTTTTCCTCAGTATTATAGATAGAAAGACTAGCTATATTACTATCGAGGCAACAACTGTATCACCAATAAGAGATTAATTATAAAGTCTCACACGTGTCTTATATCCAGCCTAACTTATAGTTTAATTGATTTACACATATCAAGAGAATCACAGTTCATCATATATAATAAACAGATGTATTACATGTTACATTCCATCACTGTGTAAACACAGGTAGAATGAGTAACTCTTGATTATTTATTTATCTAGTTAGATTATAATTATATTGATATTATTAATTCTAAATTAATATTTGATGTTTTAGATCTAATACAACATAAAAAGAGCGGATTATGCTGCAATTGTAGTCTATATTAGCTTAGTTCGCAGAAGACATCTATTATTACAAGTCTATAACTATACATATCACACCAGGATGCCAGAGCCACACATTCAAGTTCAATAAACTTTCCCTCAGTGTCACAGACAGAAACCAGCTATGTTACTGTCAGGACAACAACTGTATCGCCAATGAAAGGCTAAAAAGTCTCACACGTTTCTTATATCCAGTCTAACTTAGTTGTTCAACTGATTTACACATATCAAAAGAGTCACAGTTTATTATATATATTGATAAACAAAAGTTTACGTGTTACATTCCATCACTGTGTTAATCACAGGTAAAATAACTCACTCTTGATTATTTGTCTAATTAAATTATAATTATTATTAATATCATCAATTCTAATTAATATTTGATGTTTAGATCTAACACTTTATAAGAAGAGCAAATTATGCTACAACTATAGTGTTCGTGATTCGAGGAGTTTCACTCGAATGTCGTGAACGCGTGCGGCGGGTTCCGCTCCGCGAGAACGCGGGATGAATGTGCGATGAGAGAGACGGCGGTATAGCGTTGAGAAGGAGCGAGAGAGACAGAGTGATAGAACGTTGAGAAGGAAAGAGAGAGACAGAATGATAGTGGACCGCGACCGCGAGACTGAAGATTGAAGACGGGAGCGAGCGAGAGGAACAGATTTATAAATGCACCATGGTTGAATCAAATTAACAACACTGTCATTTATTCACTTTGTCCGAATTAAATATAATGATGCGAATCGTATCACGGACGCGACACTTAGATAGAGTTCCGCGTTCCCGTTACTAATGATAAGTCCGCCAAGTTGTTCGAATTCTCAAGGTGCAGACGCGATCTCGATCGTATGATTTCTCGTTGGCTTCTGACAAAGAGTCGGCGGGAACGCCGGTTCGCTCTTCAATTTGCCCATGCGAGAAGAAGCAAAAAAACAGTTTGACCGGGAAACACTTCAAGGTGTTTTCTGCGTGCGAAAGTCGTGATAGAACAACGAATAAACAAGAGACGTTGAAAACAAGTCGAAGGGTACTTTCGCAAACGAGAATCTGTCGACGAGAGTCATGCCAAAATATTTAATTTTTAAGACGATAATCACAAAGGACGGCCGTTACTGCGAGGCTGACACAAATAACGCGAGTAATTTAAAAATATTGACACAATAAGCAAGATCGAACGACTTGGCGGACCGACAATTTGAACGACATAAATTTACAGAATAGATAGACTCGAATTTAATAAAAGTGTTGACGGTCCTTAACATACCGCTCGCCTCGAAACTATCGTTTCGAAATGTATGCTATGAGTACAAAACTAAGAGAACATTTAGAAGAATTTAAAGAGGCGATCGGAATATCGAGAGTACGTATGATTTCCTTTGAAATCGGGAGCGTGAAGTCGCTTTACGTCGGAGGCTCCAGCTTCTCGATATCGATTGGAAGCAGGCATAGCTTATTAATCGGTCGCTTATACTCGGACGCCGCAGTCTTCACCGTAACAACGCGAGTTAATCCGTCTTGACCCGTGTGACATCGTAGTACGCGAGCGAGCTCCCATTTGCAAGGGGGGAGTAGAGGGTTACGCAATAAGACGAGTTGACCGACGCGGATCTCGGTTTTGGCAGGTCGTTTCCACTTGACGCGCTGTTGTAACGTATTTACATAGTCGTCAAGCCATAACTTCCAGAATCTTTCTGAGATCTGGCGCACGAGTTGCCAGCGCGACAGTCTATTTTCGCGAAGATTCAAAACGGAAGGTTCGGGAACTGCGGTCAGGGCCGAGCCGATCAAAAAATGCCCGGGAGTTAACGGTTCATAATCGTCGACCGAGTCGTTGAGAGGAGCGAGCGGTCGGGAATTGAGACACGCCTCCACATTGCATAAGACTGTTGAGAATTCCTCAAATGTGAGAGTATGAGCCCCAATCACTCGACGGAGATGGTGCTTTACACTCCGTACTCCCGCCTCCCATAATCCGCCGAAATGAGGAGCGGAAGGTGGCATAAAGTGCCACGTGATTCGATCGGAAGCGGTTCGATTGAGAAAGTCCGGGTCCCTGATAGCTGCGCAAAACGCGGCGGTAAGCTCGCGTTCGGCGCCCACAAAATTCGTGCTATTATCTGAATACATGGCCGAGGGCAGGCCGCGTCGAGCGCAAAATCGAGAAAACGCGCCGATAAACGCTGAGGTTGAGTAGCCCTCCACGAGCTCCAAATGAATGGCGCGAGTCGCCATGCAAATAAAAATCGCGATATACGCTTTTCGTGACGGGATTCCGCGACCAGACAAGGATCGTACGAGCACCGGACCAGCGTAATCCAGTCCGCAATTGAGAAAAGCGCGTGCGGGAGGAGTCACCCGCACGCGAGGCAGATCACCCATCTGTTGGAAGGGAATCGTGGCCCTTTCTCGAGTACAAATAACGCAACGAAAAATAGTGAGTTTGGCGAGACTTCGGGCGCGCAGTACCCAATACTCGCGTCGTAGCGTAGCGAGCGTTAATTGTAGACCTGCGTGTAGAGATTTTAAATGCACGTGATACAGAACCAAAGCGACTAGCAGATGCGAGGCGAGAATAATCGAGTGTTTAACGGAAAAGGAAAGCGGCGCGTGCGAAAGCCGCCCGCCAACACAGATTAATCCATCCTCGCCGAGGAAAGGGTTGAGCGACAGAATCGAGCTTTTCGAGGATATGGCTCGTTGACTTGTAAGCGCAGCAAACTCGAGAGGGAAGAGCTCTTTCTGAATCCGTCTCAGAACAAACTCTTTCGCGAGTTGACATTCGCGGGCTGATAACGCTAGTGTGTTCTCCCTAACGTCGTCAACGGGAATCGACTGCTTCCGAGTTTTATTGATGAAGCGCATTATATACGCTGTTACGCGAATTAACCGAGGCCACGACGAAAATCTTATCGTAAAGTCGCAGTCAAGTTCCGTCGAAGCTAAATGAGACTGAATACTCTCCTTTTGTTCGATTTGAGTATCGAAATTGTGCGATCGAGAAGTCGACGGCTCGTCGATCGGGTTACGCAACCATGCGGGGCCGCACCACCAGAGTGGGTGAGTTCGAAGGAGAGACCCGGCGATTCCGCGAGATGCGCAATCTGCGGGATTTTCATCGGTGGGAACGTGGTTCCACACCGCGTTCGGAACGCGCGATTGTATCTCTGATACGCGATTCGCGACGAACGTCTTCCATTTGGCCGGTTGTTGCGTGACCCACGCTAAAACGACAGTTGAGTCTGTCCAGCAATAGCACGGGGAGGTGGCGAGACCAAGAGTGGTTCGCACGAATTCGAGTAGCCGAGCCAACAATCCGGCTGCGCATAATTCCAGCCGAGGAATACTGAGGGACTTGATCGGAGCGACCTTTGACTTGCCTATTAGCAAGTGAGAAGAGATTTCGCCAGAGAGAGAAGTGAGCCGAAGATACACGGCCGCTGCGTATGCGTGAGTGGACGCGTCAGAAAATCCGTGCAATTCGCAGCGGACAGTGTCAGACCCTCGCTGAATCCATCGATTCAGTTGGAGACCGTGGAGATCGGCAAGTGAGGCCTGAAGGGCTTCTCACTTTTGCCGGACGTCAGTCGGAAGGACATCGTCCCAGTTGAGTTTAAGCTGCCACAATTGTTGCATAAAGATCTTGGCAGCGATTGTTACTGGCGTGCACCACCCCATTGGATCAAACAATTTGGCAACGTACGAGAGTATTGACCGCTTGGTTTTTGAAACGGACGGAATATGAGTTACGGTAAATTGAAACATATCGGAAGATGGGCTCCAGCTTATGCCTAAGATTCTTAGATGTTCGTCGATTCGAAGAGTGCGATCGCACGCGAGGCCGTGGTTGTCGACCTCGATATCGTTCAGCAGAGCAGCGGAATTGCTCGACCATTTTCTCAATTCGAACCGTCCCCGACCGAGCAAAGCGCAGACCTGATCGCGAGTTTGTTTGAGAAGCGGAATATCATCGGCACCGAACAGAACATCATCGACGTAGATGTTCTCATGCAGGACCGGCGCGGCAAGAGGAAACGAGCTGCCTTCGTCCGTCACGAGCTGTTGTATAACCCGAAGAGCGAGAAAGGGCGCGCACGCTGTCCCGTAAGTAACCGTGGTCAGTTGATAGGACTGCCCGGTATCTGAGCAGCCGGCGCTCCATAAGATTCGCTGGAAGTCGATGTCACGAGAGTCAACACGGATTTGGCGGTACATCTTCGCGATGTCCGCCGCATATACATACCGGAATTGCCGCCATCGCAAGATCACTGCAGGTAACTCCGTCTGGAGTTTCGGACCTGCATGCAAATGATCGTTTAACGAAGTCGAGTTTGTCGTTCGACTTGACGCGTTAAAAACGACTCTCAATCGCGTAGTGAGACTGCTGTCTCGGATGACAGGATGATGCGGAATATATACGTGCTGAGCGGAAAGAACTGAATCCGGAATTTGACGCATATGACCGAGCGCTTCGTATTCGCGCAAGAAATCGACGTAGTCGGATTTTAGAACAGCGTTCGACCGAAATCGTCGGTGAAGACTGGAGAGTAAACGCTCGGCGATAAAACGCGATTCACCAATGTCGATTGGTGGACCGCGCCTGAACGGCAGACGCACGACGTACCGACCGTCAGCATCGCGCGAATGTGTTTGTGCGAAGTACTGTTCGCACTGTTGTTCTTCTGGGCTGAGAAGTGCGCGACGCGGCACTTCTTCGACTTCCCAGAAACATCTGAGTTCTCGATCGAGAGTATCCGCGCTCGCGCAATGCTGCACGGTAACCGATCGATGCGGCGCACCGGCATCCGACGTGGGGCCTGAGAGGACCCAGCCGAAGATCGTCCGCTGGGCGATCGGTTGTCCGCTCGTTCCTTTCCGAATACCGTCAAGCAATAATTCGGGATAAAGGTCCGCACCGATGATGAGGTCGATAGATTCGGCACTGACGGGAGTCGGATCCGCGAGCGCAAGATCCTGAAGATAGCTCCAATCGCACAGAGAGAATGCCTTTGATGGCGAGTATTTAGTTAAAACTTTGAGTATCGACGCGGTCGTCGTTAACACCGGTGAGTTAGAATTGATCGGAGCGATCTTGACTTGAGCGGCGAAACGACAAATGCCCGCATCTACGCCGCCGACGGCGGAAATCGAAAGAGGCAATCGAACGCGTTGCAATTTTAAATTTTGAGCGAGACGCTCTGTGATAAAGGTGATTTCTGAGCCTTGATCAAGGAGCGCTCGCACGTTGAGTGTACGACCCGACGGCGAAAAAACAGCAACACGGGCGGTCGCGAGTAGTACATTTTTGCGCGTGGTTACCGTCGAAGTAGAAAATAGTGCCGTTACTGAGTCGTTTTCTTTTTTATCCGACGTCGCGTTTAACACGGTCGTTGAGTTTGGATTGCTAGAAGAAGAGGTCGAGTCAGAATGTAGCATCGAGTGATGTCTATTTTGACAGATTCGACATGAGTATTTGCTCGGGCACGCTTGCACGGCGTGCTTCGAGCTCAAACAATTAATACAGCGATGTGCTGATTTAATGAGTTCAGATCGCTGACTCGGCGTCTTCTTCAAGAATTGCGGGCATTTACTCAAAAAATGCGCAGCTTGACACAAAGGATACGCGAGTTTTGAAACGGTCGCTGATGCGCTTGACACCTTTTGCCCACGCATTTTTTCCGCTTTCGACGGTGACAATTCTTCAAGCGCGCGAACACGCATCTCGAGGAACCGATCGAGAGCTTCGAACAACGGAATTTGCGGGTCCTCACCGGTTTTCAATCGCCATGCCTTCCGAGTAGCATGATCCAATTTTTGCGACACGCAGTGAACGAGAATGTCACTGAGCACCTCCTCGGGCGACCGCTGAAGAGCTCTCAGCGAGGCGATAGCCCGATTCGCTTTGTCGCGAAGTTCGTTGAGTTCGCACGCGGACTCGCGCGTAGCCGTCGGGAGATCGAATAAGGCGGATACGTGCACTTCGACTAATCGGCGCTTATTATCGAAGCGTGAGGCGAGTGTTTTCCACGCGATCTCGAAATTCGTAGCAGTAATCGGAATAGATTTAATGGTATCTAACGCGCGACCAGTGAGACTTGAGGCTAAAAAATGCATACGCGAAAAGGGAGTGAGATCTTGGTTTTGAATAATAAGCGAAGTAAATCGATCTCGAAAAGATTCCCATTCATCGAGGTTCCCGGAAAAGGGTGGGAGTTTAATCGGCGGTAAATGCGTGAGCGAGAAAAATGAACGATCTATTGTACTCATCGGATGCAGCGGAGACGATGACATCGATGGTGCAGGTTCCAGCTCCTCGAGGCAGTCGGCCATGTAGTCCAGCGTGCCTTCGTAAATCTCCTGGTGACGCTCGAACTCGGCGTCTCGGAAGTAGCTGATGTTAGCTCGTTGCTCTAGTGGGACGATCTGCACGAGGTTGGCGTGTTTGTTCACACAGGTAGTCCAGTTCTCCTTCAAGGTCCCGATCCGTTGCCGAATTTTTGCGGCAGTGTAATTGTTCTTGCCGATCTTCTTAAAATTAGTGAGACTTCGCTCGATAGTTTGCAGCAGAATGATCTGCTGCGCCAGAGGCTCGCTCATGGTAAAGCTCGCTTTGAACTCTCCTTGCTTCGAGGTAGGCGCCTGTCACCGCGCTGGAGTGGAGGAGGCCACAGAACAGATCCGCACAGAGTCACCCCGATCCGGCTCGAAGGACCAAATTTTATGTTCGTGATTCGAGGAGTTTCACTCGAATGTCGTGAACGCGTGCGGCGGGTTCCGCTCCGCGAGAACGCGGGATGAATGTGCGATGAGAGAGACGGCGGTATAGCGTTGAGAAGGAGCGAGAGAGACAGAGTGATAGAACGTTGAGAAGGAAAGAGAGAGACAGAATGATAGTGGACCGCGACCGCGAGACTGAAGATTGAAGACGGGAGCGAGCGAGAGGAACAGATTTATAAATGCACCATGGTTGAATCAAATTAACAACACTGTCATTTATTCACTTTGTCCGAATTAAATATAATGATGCGAATCGTATCACGGACGCGACACTTAGATAGAGTTCCGCGTTCCCGTTACTAATGATAAGTCCGCCAAGTTGTTCGAATTCTCAAGGTGCAGACGCGATCTCGATCGTATGATTTTTCGTTGGCTTCTGACAAAGAGTCGGCGGGAACGCCGGTTCGCTCCTCAATTTGCCCATGCGAGAAGAAGCAAAAAAACAGTTTGACCGGGAAACACTTCAAGGTGTTTTCTGCGTGCGAAAGTCGTGATAGAACAACGAATAAACAAGAGACGTTGAAAACAAGTCGAAGGGTACTTTCGCAAACGAGAATCTGTCGACGAGAGTCATGCCAAAATATTTAATTTTTAAGACGATAATCACAAAGGACGGCCGTTACTGCGAGGCTGACACAAATAACGCGAGTAATTTAAAAATATTGACACAATAAGCAAGATCGAACGACTTGGCGGACCGACAATTTGAACGACATAAATTTACAGAATAGATAGACTCGAATTTAATAAAAGTGTTGACGGTCCTTAACATATAGTCTATATTAACTCAATTCAAGGAAGACTTCCAATTTTTCCTCGTACGACACTACAGGTCATCACAAGTCTATACTTATACATATCTTAAAAGATGTAGGTATGTATGTATCACTTTATATTATTATAAGTCTAATAACTAATTATAATGTGAAATAATCACAGATTCTAAACAAACAAATCCAGACTATCTTTTATTCATAGTATTTATCACATTTCAGTTGTAAATATATTTGTTCAATTTCAGGGTTGTATAAAACAACACTTCTAGCATACCATTAGGAAAGTACTTGATATTATGGTATTTCTCACTACATCAGGATACCGAAGCCACAACTCAAGCTCAGTATTCTTTTCCTTAATATTATGGATAGAAAGACCAGCTATATTACTATCAGGGCAACAATTGTATCACCGATAAGAGATTAATTAAAGAGTCTCACACATTTCTTATATCCAGTCTAACTTAGTTGTTTAATTAATTAACACGCATCAAGAGAATCACAGTTTATCATATATATTAATAAACAAATGTTTTACGTGTTATATTCCATCACTGTATTAAACACAGGTAAGATAAATCACTCTTGATTATTTATTTGTCTAGTTAGATTATAGTTATTATTAATATTATTAATTCTGAATTAATATTTGATGTTTAGATCTAGCACAGTGCAAGAAGAGCAAATTATGCTACGATTATAGTCTATATTAACTCAGTTCAAGGAAGACTTCTAATTTTATTCTTCATACGACATTGCAAGTTATCACAAGTCTATACTTATATATATTTAAAATATAGGTATGTGTGTATTACTTTTATATTATTATAAGTCTAATAACCAATTACAATATGAAATACAGGTTCTAAACGAACGGATCCAAACTATATGTTATTTATAATATTTATCACGTTTCAAAGTTATAAATATATTTGTTCAATTTCAGGGTTGTGTAAAACAACGCTTCTCACATGCCACTAAGAAAGTACTACATATTATGATATCTCTCACTACACCAAGATAACAAGGCCACGTATTCAAGCTCAATAATCTTTTCCTAAATATTATAGATAAAAGACCAGCTATGTGACTATAAAGACAACAACTGTGTCACCAATAAGAGATTAATTAGAGAGACTCACACATTTCTTATATTCAGTCTAACTTAATTATTTAGTCGCGTTGTGGTGATTTTTGTGTTTTATGGATTTTTCGTTCCATAGAATCGTTTGTGGTGTTATTCTGAGTGGTTGTATGGTTTGATTGTTTCTCTTGTGGATGTTGAAGTGATTGGTCAGTTTTTTGTCGGTGTTCTTCTATGTCCTTTGTAATTTTCCTGTTATCGTAAATTACGAAGGGTTTGTTTCTATTGAGTTTTTCTAGGGCGTATGTTGCCATTCTGCCAGCCCAATCTGCTTCAACTTTCTTTCGGAAATTTTTTCCGATTATCTCTTGGGTAACTATGATCGGCTTAGATGTCATATGTTCGATTCCCTTGTCGCACTTTACATTTGTTGTCGTCGTGATTATTACTGTCGTATTATCCGTGTAGTCATATAGGGAGAACTTTTCTGTATAGGTGTATCCATGATCTGATTCTTCGTCAATTCGTTGTTGTGTGTTCGGACTATTTTCCTGTATTATGTGCCATGGAAAATGATGTTGATGATTAATGAAGATATTTCTTGTAAATCCCTTTTCTGAAATGGATATTTCTGTGTTCGGGTATATTATATCTGTTTTTATGATGTTTTGGTTTGGAGTGTTTAGATTATTTTTCTCTGTGTTATAGTTGTTTGATAGTCGTTCGGTTGGAATGACTGAAATCATATTTATTATATGGTTTTCTTGATCCGAATCGTCTGAAATTTCTATTGTGTTATGTATTTGATTTTTTAGTTGTGGTTCGCGATGGGGTCTAATTTGTCGCGCATTGTATGTTCCTACAATTGTTCCATCTAGTTGTTGTATTAAGTATGCGTTTTTTCTTATGATATTTTGGATGATATATGGTCCGCTGTATATAAGATGTAATTTTTTCGTAGTTCTTCGGCTGGCATCTGATCTCCTATGTAGTTTAACCCATACTTGGTCTCCAACCTCGTATTCTTTTGCTGCTTGGTGTTTTTCTGCTTGGATTTGTCGTTGTTTAGCTCGTTTTTTAAGGTGTTCTGCTACTTTTATTTTTATTTCTTGTTGATTGTTATTTATTGCTTCTTCTGGGAGCAATTGTCTTACGATTTGTAGTTTGGCCTGGATTTCGGGATGCATTTCACTGGGTATTTGTCCTGTGGAATAATGGTGTGTTGCGTTTGTTGTGTTTTCAAATCTATCAATAATTTTGTCCCATTTTGTATGTTTGTCGTGAAAATAAGTTCTTATTACTCTTCCTAATTCTTTCATGACTCGTTCAACAGGGTTAGATTGTGGGTTATATGGAGATGTTTTTCTAATTTCGATTCCTTGGTTATTTGCAAAATTTGCCCATTTTTCCAATAGGAATTGTCCGCCATTGTCTGTTACAAATGTATTTGGTTTTGCCATAATTGTTAGAAATTTTTCTTGTAGTATTCTAATGATTGTTTCTATTCTTTGATCATTTATTGGGAAACATTTTATTAGTTTTGAAAATTGGTCCATTGTTACTATCACATATTTTTTTCCTCCTTTTGATTTTGGGAGAGGTCCGAATAGATCTAACGATACGACTTGATTTTTATCGGTTGGCAAGTCATAGTATTGTGGGCCTTTTGTTGGTCTTGTATAATGTTTTGCTGCTATACATGTTTGACATGACGCTACTACGTCGCGAGTCAATCGGCTCACGTTGTTTATTTTAAAGTATTTGTTTAGAAATCCTATTGTTTTGTCTGTGCCGAAATGAATCAAAAATTTATGTACGGAATTTATTATTTCTCACGCAATTTTATTCGGGATAATAATGCGTTCTTCTGTTCCGTTATTTATGCGAATTAATTCGTCGCGCATTTTTATATTTGGGTTTGCTCGTTGGATTTCGTTTTGGAGGTGTTGGTCCGTTCTTTGGGCTTCTTTGATTATCTGAATCCATTTTTCCGGTTTATCTTCTTTTTCTGTATCCAAAATAGAGCATATGTTAAATTCGTTTTGAATTGATTTTTGATTTGCGTCATTCGCGAATTGTCTTGATAACGTGTCGGCGATTTTGTTTTCCTTTCCTGGGATATGATTAATAATTAAGTCAAATTCTTGTAGGAAAGACATCCATCGTGCTATTCGTTTACTGGCATTTGCACATGAGCTTACGAATTTTAGTGCTTGATGATCTGTATTGACTTTTACTTTTCTTCCCATCAATATTACGTGCCATTTCTTGAGCGCGAATATTAATGCTAAGCATTCGATTTCTGTTATGGTATAGTTTTTTTCTGCGTTTTTTAAGCTTCGGCTTGCGTATGCTATTGTAAACTTTTGGTGTTCTTTATTTTCTTCAAATTGATATAGCCGCGCGCCAAGTCCTGTTTTAGATGCATCCACGTCTATTCCGTAATTCATTCCTGGTTTAGATAAGTATAATGTTGGTACGTCTCTAAAAGCTTGTTTGATGTCATTGAATGCTTTTTGTTCTATCTCTGTCCATTTGAATTTTTTGTTTTTCTTTAGGAGATTTTCTAATGGTTTGGTTAATCTCGCTAAATTTTTAATGAATCTTCTGTCCCAATTTACTAATCCTAAGAATGCTTGTACGTTTCTTTGTGTTTTGGGTCTTTGAAATGATTCTACCGCGCATCTTGTTTCTTCATTAATTTCAGCTGTGATCTCGTCAAATGTGTGCCCTAGGAATTTGATTTCTTTTTTAATAAATTCACATTTATTTTTGTTTAGTCGGAATCCTACTTTTTCTAGTTTTTCTAGTACACTGTCTATGTGTTTTAAATGGTCTTCTAGATTATCTGATGCGATTAATATGTCATCGAGATATACGATTACATATTCTAGGTTATCATTTTTTAATGCTTTATTCATAGCTCTTGTGAATGCTGCGCTTGCTGTTTTGAGGCCGAACGGTAGTCTTTTAAAAACGTATGTTTGTCCGTTAAAGATAAAACCTGCGTATTTTCTACTAGATTTGTCCAATGGGATTTCCCAGAACGCTTGGGTGATGTCTAGAGTCAAAAAGTATTTTTTATTTCCAATTCGGTGAAATACTTCGTCTATGGTTGGTGGTTGTGCGTGATCGCTTGTCATTTTTTTATTGATTTCTCTCGCATCTAAACAAATCCTTAAATCTCCTGATTTTTTTTTAACAGTTACGAGAGGATTTATGTATTCTGTTGGGGCTTTTTTCACTATTCCTTGTTGTATCCATTCTTTGATTAGTTCACCGACTGCTTTTCTATGAATTTCGGGGATTGGATATGGTTTTTTTTTATATGGTTTTGTGTCGGTCATTTCTATTTGGTGTTTATAGTGGTTAACCTTGCCGATTCCTTTCTCAAATAGTTTTTGATGTTTTTTCAATATTTTATTAAGCCTGCTGCCCCCTTCTATTTTACGTATTTTCGTTGATGATTTTTCTTTTTGTGTATTTGTTTTAATTTGAAGTTGGTCTATCGGTTCTTGATTTATTTTCGATATGTTGTTGATCATTTTGATGTTATTTTGCAGAGGTAGTTTTTTCGTTGTGTCCGTGTGTTGTTTCTTGATATTACGGTATTTTTTCGTAGAATTCTTGCACTTATTTTCTTTATTTGCTCTTCCAATAGGTAGATATTTCTTAAATTTATTTACCCTGGGTGTTTCGGTAGGCTCTTCTCTTGCTTTTTGTAACTTTTTAATTTGATTTAGTTTTCTATTAATCTTTGTTGTTAATTTATTTTGCAACTGAAATAATTGATTTATTTGTTGTTCGGTTTCTTGTTGCAATTTAACTGATAGAGTTTGAGCTGTTTTGAATAATCTATCTATTTTATTAGCAATACATTTTTCTATATGTGCGGTTCGATTAGTTGTTTGTTGGTTTTTAGAATTCTTCTTTGTTGTTTCTCGTATGGGTATTCTTGTAATGGCCGAGATTGATTTAAGATTTTGTTGATCCTCG
Organism: Nylanderia fulva; assembly: GCF_048542155.1. Lineage (NCBI taxonomy): Eukaryota > Metazoa > Arthropoda > Insecta > Hymenoptera > Formicidae > Nylanderia > Nylanderia fulva. Next base: position 59,946 of record NW_028190313.1, read on the forward strand.
TTTGATTTGATACTATTGTTCAAATCTGTTCGCGATTCGTTTTGTTTATTCGAATCATTTTCTTCAGAATCGGATTGGGTATCTGAAGATGAACTATTTGTCGAAGAGTCTGTCCTCCGCCTAATCGTCGCTACCTCCTTCTGCTCCTTTACTCCTGGAACATTCGGGATTTTTGAAGCTTTCGCGCCTCTACGTGGACCAAGAGTCATTCTGGGATCGCATCCAGAGTCTAATTGTACTTTCGGTTTTGGATTTATCTTCGTTTCCGAATTCTGTCCGTACCATTCGATCGCTTTTAGTTCTGGATTCTTCCAGTGCGATACTTGGTTTCGACTCGGAATATATTGCTTCTTCATTATCGCTGTCTTCGTCGAAGTCTTCTCTGTGGATCTCTCCTTGACGGATTTGGCGTCAGTGGCTGTTCTTCGCTCGTCCTGGATTTCTTCCAGTATGTCTACGAGGTCTGCGATGCTCTTGGTTGTCGACCATTTTATTTCGTGCGTGACACTTGCATCGAAATGTCTCTTTACGCAGCGAATGATCTCCAAATCGCTCATGGGCGGATCAAGATATTTCGCTTGTCGCGCCAGGTCCAAAGCGTAGTCCGACATCCTGGATGTCTTCGTAGCTCGGTACTGACCCATGTAGATTTTTTCGCGGAATTTCGCCTGCTGTAATTCGCCCCAGAAATGCTTTGTGAAAGCATCCCGTGCTTCGTTGACGTGTGCGAATTCTTGCAATTCGAACCAAATGCTCGCTTGGTCCTTCATGCATCTTCCGAAGAAGTGAAGCAAATCGCGGTCGTCGACATCTTCGTGTGTCGCGATGCTGTTGAACCTCTTGAGAAAGCGAATGGGATTCGTCTCCTCGATTCTTCCGTTGAACCTTAGTTCGTCGAAAGGATTCTTGATCCATCCTCCTCTGGGAAGTCGTATGCCGTCTCGTGGTGCAACGTACTGCCTTGGTGAGGACGCGCTGTTGTCCGTTCCGTCCGACGATGTCGAGCTTCGCGAGCTACGTCTCTGTCTCAAGGTGTTTGCGTTTTTTATCGCACTGAGGATCGCATCGAACTTTAGTTCCAGTTCGAGAATTTTGGGATCGGTTTCCTGTTTGGATGTCATCTGTGTTGATGCATCCGTCGCAGGTTCTTCGGTCTTATGTGCTGGATTTCGGATTTTTCCTGAGCGTAGGCTCATTGGTGGAGAGTGAATAACTCCCTTGAACTCCTTGTCTTGGGGTCCGTTAGTTCCGTCCATTTTTGCCGAATTTATCAGGTATTTATTTATTTAACCCGAATTGTAGCTAATTTACGCGTGATGCTATAGCTAATTAGTTTAATCAACTCGTTTTTTAGTCGACCGGTTTGATCGATGAGCTGAAAATCTATAAAATTTTTCGCAAACCAAATTTTTCGACCTAATATCCGCTTTCGGGTTCTCAATCCTAATCGCTAAGATACGCGCTGCCCTTTGTTGAAGGATTTTGTGCGCTTAGTGAAATCCTTTCGAATGTTCACCGTCGTTTGGATTTATAGCTGAAATTCGCGAAAATTCTTTTTATCGAATAACGCGTTTGTGCACGAATTTATTTCCCGTGACTAAATATTGTTCGCAAACCAAATCTTTCGATATTATATCCGCTTTCGGGTTGGCAATCCTAATCGCTAAGATACGCGTTGCCCTTTGTTGAAGGATTTTTTACGCTAATCGTTGTCTGGATTTACAGCTGAAATGCGCGAAAATTCTTTTGTTCGAATATCGCGTTTATTATTTTTGTAAAAATTTCGCAAACCAAATTTATTTGACTTGATATCCGCTTTCGGGTTGCCAATCCTAATCGCTAAGATACGCGCTGCCCTTTGTTGAAGGATTGTTTGCGCTTCGTGAAATTCTTTTGAATATTCACAGTCCTTTGGATTTACAGCTGAAATTCGCGAAAATTCTTTGTCGGAATATCGCGTTTTACAATCATGCACGAATTTGTTTAACGTGACTAACTATTTTATTCGCTTCTAAGTTAATTGCCTCACGAATAAATTTTATGCACGAATTTCTTTAACGTGACTAACTATTTTATTATTCGCTTCTAAGTTAATTGCCTCACGAATAAATTTTTATGCACGAATTTATTTCACGTGATTAACAATATGTTATTCGCTTCTAAGTTAATTGCTTCACGAATAAATATTTTATTTGCACAAAGTTAATTGTGTCTCACTATTCGCGTAATATTGTTCGACTTTTTCGAAATATTCGCGAAATTTATTTATTGTTGACCGAGTATGCAAGTCTTGCTATCCGCTGCTCGCCGAATGTATTCTACAACGAGTGTCACGATTGCCGTTCGAGACTAATCGAGATTGACTGTTGAAAATAATTCTTATTAAACGAGTGTCACGGTCGCCATTGGAGACTAATGGGGATTTACGGGACACTGATATTTATTTGATAACCGTGTATGCAAGCCTTGTTGTCCGCTGCTCCCTGCTTTATGTTACAACGAGTGTCACGGTCGCCATTGGAGACTTATCGGGACTTGGTGCCGACTGTCGAATGGCTTGCAATTGATACTACTCACGGCGGCTTATTTCACTGTGACCGAACCTGTATGGGTAGGGATCCCTCCTTCGGACTTACCGATCACAGGGGCCACCGCTTTCACCGGAAAGGTCGCCAGTTCTTTTATCCTATACAAAGAACAAGGTATTGAGTGCCGCCGAGGACCCTTTGTCGCCGCCGTTCTTTGTGACGCCGCGCGCCGCCTTTGATGGTCGCCGCTGCTGCGTTGAACGTAGTCGAGTCGGGATGACGCAATCCGCGCTCGAGGCAGGTAATCCAGGTACGTACTCACTTTCTCACTTATTTCCAGGTCGACGCGAGATCTTTCACCCCTACGCGGTTAGGAAAAGTTCGAGAGAATATGACGTGGGATGCGCAATGAAGGTAAGTATGAAAAACTGTTAATGTCCAACACAATATTTATTAACGTTTTTACTGAGGACCAGTTCTTACACTTGTTTAGTCCGAACAATGCACAATTATTCCTCACGATCCTTTTCTACAATTTAACGACAGGTGTCTTTGTCCTGAGACGCGCACAAGTCGGACAAGTCACTCAATTGTTACACTACTAGCATTCATGCAACAGACTACGCGAAACTTACAGTATACTGTCCGTAATCAATAGAATTCTCGTCGCGATGTACTAAGTTTCTCGCCAAAGTACACGAACTATCACAATAATTACGCGTCGAAGTTCGCGGGACATTAAACAACGAAACGTAGGAAGTCTTTGTTAACACGCGGAACGACCGTAGTTTAGCGTTGGAAATATCCGGAGAGACTGTGTCGAGTCCGCTCGGCGTCGCGCCTTATATAGTAGTCGGGGAGTAGCGCGCCCCACTCATGGCCCGCCGGCCAATGAGGGCGCGGCGCCCCACCGCTGAGGCTCCGGCGTATCGCGGCGCTCGGGAGTAGAGTATACTCGACTAGAGTTCCCGAATTGGATTTTCGCTATGCAAAGCCGACTCAACAAGAGTTCCTATTTTTATATAATTTTACAAAAACGCTCGTGGATGATTAATACGTGCATAGACATGCTGTTAACGCTATTTACACATATTTACACCATATATACTAATATGTTTTTGTACTTTATAAATTATATATATTTTTTTTCTTTTTTTTTTTTTTGGTTTTATATTAATTTTACACATACATATATATATACCCTTTTTTTTATTTTTCTAGAATCATTTTATCTTATATCTAATTTTATAATTTTTAGACGTGAAATAAACTTCTATGGATTCCAAATCCTTTTAAGTTAAGGTCATCGATAGGGATCGGTTAACATAAAATAAGTTAAAATAAAATATCGCCGACTCACTTTATTTATATTTAATTCTATAAGTTTTAAACTTTTATGGATTCTAAATTCTTTTAAACTAAAATTATTGGTCGTGACCATCGCATGGACCGGTTATCACAAAATAAACTAAAATAGAATGTCACCGTTTCAATTTAGTAATATAGCAAGAACTAAAACTAAAACTTATAATAAAAAGAAATATATAATTTGCGTGCGTGATTAATTTACGGACGGGTGACATACCTTAAAACTTAATATTAACTTAACCTATGGGTAAATGTCTCTATTTTATGTAAAATAACAAAAGGAATTTATTCCGCATAGGTGGTGTTCTTGACGAGATATCGTGGATCCAACGAGTCACCCTGGGTAGTGTTTTGTGACGATTGGATCGGTAGTTGCTGCGTCTGGGGTGGCTGCGTCTGCGGGGTCTGCATCTCCGAACCGCGACCCTCTGTCGGTCGCAGGGTCAGGCCGGGCAACGCATTCACACTGTGCTCCAGGGAGAGCCCCGAGGAGTCCGGATCTCTCCGATCCGAACATCCCCGACCGAGCATCCCCCCAGAGACACCACGGCACCGCGGATGTCATTCCGGGAGGCGATTTCCTCCTCCATAGTCTCACGGATCCGGAGATCCATGGTTTTCTGGGGGCGGGAGACCACCACATCCCCGCGATCCGCGAAGACTTCGCGGATGCGACCCGCCAGGAGATCCGCCTTTTCGCCGGTGTTTCCTCCAGGGACCTGCAAGAGCAGGCCCCCAGTGGCGGCGAACCTCATGTTCAGCGGAGGAATGCCAAGTTCCTCCAGACTGATGCGCTCCCCGGCCTCCCGCAAGATCTCCGCATATGACCTCTCGTCACCGACAGAGGTCACATGCACCGCCGCTGAGTCAGGCTGCCGAAGCGGTCTCGGGACCCTTCTCTTCCGCGTAACCGGCTTCGGTCGCGGAACCTCGGCTAAACCCCCCCGGGGCCCAAGGCCCCCAGCCCCCCCAGCAGCCGAATTGGCCACAGACGGGGACGGAGACCCAACCCCCGAGAAGGAGACCACCCTCCTCACACCCCGACCCTGTCTCCCACGCACAGGCGTCGAGAGGACGGGGAAAACCTCCTTGACTGGGGGGGCAGAGGCAGACGACCCTACCCCCTTCCCCCGGGAAACCAAGGAGGACCTGAGGGACTCCACAGTCCTCCTCAGGCCCTCAACCGCCTCGGTGATGCAACTCCCAATGAGGAGATCCACCCGCGCTAGAAGCTGCTGGTGTGGATCCCCCCCCCGAAGCCGCATCAGAGGAGGACTCAAACAGAGTCCTCCGCACCTCAGAGGTGGTCTCCTTGCCAGAAAGTTCCGGCTCAGAGACCACCTCTCTGTCCCGCCTCCGCCGCGATCTTTTCTTCGCGGGGGGCGCTTCCTTCTCCCCAGAAGAGGGAGGAAGGGGAGCCACCGCACCGCGCACCGCCTCCAGCTCCTCACAGAGCTTCCGGTTGCTGGCCTCCAGTTCGCTGACGCGCTCCTTCAGCCTCCGGATCTCCACCTCGTGAGTCGCTTCTTCTCTGAGGAGCGCGCACTCCCCAGCCGACACAGACTCCGGGGTCTCCTTGTCCTGAGGATCATCGCCTCCGAACTCCTCCGTTTCCCTCTCTTGGGCCCGGAGGGCAGACGGCGGACCCTCAGTTCCGCACGTGGGACACTTTGGGACAAAATCCCAGCGTACTCCCCCGCACCAACACTTGGTAGTGTGCCTCTCACTATGATCGAGGAGCACCCGGTACTCTTCCATCTCACAACACTTGGAATCGACCCGCCCAAGCAGTCTCCTGACGTACTTGGGGTCGATTCCCTCGTCCTGAACCATAAGGCCCTCATGAGCCCTACGGATCCGCTTGAGGTCCTTCCTCGGCACTGTCGCTGTCCAGTCCGCAGCCCCAGCCGGCAAAACTGCGGACGACCTGTCGTCTGATGACGACATGGAAGGAGCCAGGCCTGCACCCCCCCCCCCCCACGCCGGTTCCCGGTACCCGAACCTGGGACGTTCGCTTCTTTATTAGTCTCCATCATATCTGTGATAAAGAAATTGGTTTTTTCTGTCAGGGGTTTTTCTTCCCCTTAGGAGGTTGCCTTACTCAGCTAACGGGGCCTCCCCCCGGGTGTTATGTCAGTGTTTTCCTTTACCTAGTGCAGTGGACAAGTTCTTTTTAGGGTCTGCACACCCATCACTCCTCGTTCATCCATCGCCACACACTCCAGCTCGGGTACCTCGGGATTGCGACACCCGTACACTACGGGGATGAGTCCGTAGTGACCCTGAGGGAAACCTTTTTTTTTTTTTTTAGAGTCAGGAAATTTGCCTAAACCAAACTTTGCGTCCTGACCCTTGAGGGAGGGCCAGGAGGCTTTGTGGTGGATTCCCGCCCGTAGTATCCCGAAGGACTATCGGACGGGGTACCGACCTAAAACCTGACTATAGCCCCTGATCGTTAACGGGTATTGTCCACCGCGGAACCGCTAACATATTACTTCACGGTGGACACCCATGACCTGATCCTGTAAAGGACACATCCCCGGGCAGCAATCGCTGACCCGTCCAATGTCCCTCACCCAGAGAGGGTAAAGAGAAGTGAGCCGGGCTATCAGCTCACCCCCGACCATCCCGAGGCCAACGTGCAATGGAATTGGAGCCCCCACTCCTCTTCCTGCCGGCCTGGTTGGCGAGGTGACCGCAGTCACCAAACCCCACATGAATTGACGTCACAGGACATCACAAACTCGACGTGTACATATACACAACCACAATAAAACCAACTAGGGGCCACAGGCCCAGCTCCTAAAGAGCCCATATTATGGCGCAAAGGCCATCCACAGATAAGGGCACTATGGCCGACCACAAATAAGAGGGTGGAAAGATGGACATCCACCCTAAATGTGTACAAATGCACAACACAAATATTAACTTGGCGGGAGCGAGGAGTACGCGGAGCTGCCTCACGACAACCTCCCCGAAACCCCCGCAACCCACCGCTACCTACTAAACATAGAAACGGACTAAGGACAGAGGGCGTAACCGGGCCAAAGGTCCCCATTTTACTGGGGAGCAGTAAGGCCGCAGCCCTCATAACATTAGACAAAAATACTAATCCGACATTAACTCCGTTGGGGCACAGGAGGATGCAACGGACACACTCCTTGGCACACTCCGTCGCCCCTCCGCAATCTCCGACGGGCTCGCCACTGGACTGGGGACTCTCTCCTCAGGTCCCTCCGTCAGGGCGCCCTGAGTCTGCCTACGCCTTGGAGGGGACAGACTCCCTACCGCCGAACTAATTTGCGAGGGGGCATGTGCACCTCTTCGCACATGCACTTGAACCCTGCGCGATGATTCGCCGGCTTTCCGCTGATGCCGCAGGAGACACAATGGGGCGGCGCCTCGCATCTAGCTGCCAAATGCCCCACTTTACCGCACCTAAAACAGCAATTACTGCGATCAACCTCAGAGCCACACCTATTGGACGAGTGTCCAAAGACATGGCATCTGAAACACTGGATGGGTCGACGGGCCAACGGAGTAACCGTCAGCCTCGTCCACCCCACACCAATGCTGCCCCGAGTCCCTACTTTACGAGCAGCAACCGCCGGACACCGGAGCCAAAGAGATCCAATCCTGCATTTAGGGGAGCCACGGATCTCCCCCGCCTTCAGGTCAGCAACACTGCATTCTCCTGATGCAGCCACAGCTGCTAAGATTTCCTCCCTACCCATGTAGGGCAGTATCTCCCGCACTCGCATCTCCTCCATACGAGAGGGGCGGCCAACCCTTACGCCACTATCAGGCGGGAACAATCTACGGAGTTCGCTCGACAGGGCATCCGCCTTACAGTCGGAGTTCCCTCCAGGGATGGACACCAGGATGCTTCCCGTGACACCCCGGCGCAAACGGGTGCCAGCAATCCCAAGGCTGGTCAGGTCCACCTCCTTCATGGCCCTTGATAGGACCGATGCGTACGTCTCCTCCCCCCCCTCCCCTTCAACCGTCAGCGAAACCACCGACTTAGAGGGGAGCTTGACGGGAGGACGGATCCGCTTCTCCCCCTGGGCAGAATTGCCCAAAGGAGCAGAAACATCTTTAGAGGAGGCACGTCTAGGCTCACGCCTACGACGTCGCCTCCCACCCCTCTTGGAGGACCCGGGGCCAGGGACATCCGCCGGAACCTCCGCAGAAGCGGAAGCGGCGGAGCTTCCAGCCACGGGACCAGGCCCCGGCACAGAAATACTATCACCTGAGCTCGCTAAGGGCGCACTCATGGAAACCCCTCCAGTTGGAGGGGCCCCAGATCGCCCCGCAAGCAAGGACCTAACATTGGTCAAAACCGCTGACGCAATGTCGACTCTCAGTTCGGCAAGCCTCCTATCCAGAATTGCCGAGAGGTCCGCAACCGTCAAAGGATGCGATCTCGGCAACACCTCTTCTCGTTCCGCCACGTTCGATGTGGATTCCGGAGAAGACATCGCTCGCTTCCTCTTCTTTGGAGCCTTCTCTAGGACCTTACAGAAGGCCTCCTCCTCCAACTGCGGGAGAACAGCCCGAACAGCAGCCATCTCACCGGCCACTCTATCGCGCTCCCGCTCGAGAGCCGAGATCCTGTTCTTAAGCCCCAGATTTTCGCTCCAAAGAGCTTCAATCTGGGGGTCCGCCTCGAGGACAATACGTCCCTCCATCTCGTGGAAAATGTTCCCTAGTCTCATTGAAGATATCCGGAGATCCCTGGCCACGATCGGATCGAGACCAGTAACCTCGGACACCTTCACTTGGGAAGCGGACGTCTCAGCCAACCTGCGAAGCTCCTGGTTGGTCACGTTCTGCAGGCTGGCTCGGAAAACTTCATCCGACGGTATGTTTTCCACATCTACCGCGGACAGTTCCGGGCCAAGATCTGGGTCTATGACCCTGCGAATGTCCGCAAGTTGGAGCTCCCGCTCCACCGCTCTGTTGAGGCGCTCCTTAGCCTCGGCCAGCCCAGCGTAATCCCCGATTTTTTTGGGGCGACCCCGCGTTTCAGTACGCGCTTTCAACTTACCTGATCCCCTGACTGGGTACTGTTTCCTCCCAGTCAGGAGCCTCTTGTCATGTGGGGTCCACTCCACATCCATTACGTCCTCGGCAGAGGAAGGGGATGAGATAGAGAGAGCAGAGGGTCCCGCAGGCTGCTGGTCCTCGTCTCTACTGACCCCACGCACCACCTCCGGAGATCGAAGAGGTTGTGAACAGACACTGTCCACCTCATTCACCTCCCCAGTTAGCGAATCCGACGAGTCAACGGGCACCACCGGCTCAAAAAACTGCACACACACATGATCGGCACAAAAGACCGTCTCTCCTCGCAAACATTTCCGAAAAAAATCGTCCACGTACCACGAAAGTACCTTGTATTCGCTCAACACAAGATACCTCCGCAATTCCCTTTTCAAGAGAACTCGGCGGATAGACGCAGCAAGTTCTCTTGAATCGACACCACGGTCACGAATGTCCCAGTCACGAGCTAGGCTTCGTAACCGCTCACGCACCATGGCTTTCTCACTACTCGGCACTAGAGCTGTCCTGTCTGCAGCCCCAGCCGGCAAAGCTGCAGACGATCTGTCGTACAATGACGACATGGGAGGAGCCAGGCCTACACCCCCCCCCCCCCACGCCGGTTTTCGGTACCCGAACCCGGGACGTTCTCTTTTTTTCCGGACATACTCATAGTTCTGAAAAAGAATTGAGGGAAACCTTTTTTTTTTTTTTAAGTCAGGAAATTTGCCTAAACCAAACTTCGCGTCTTGACCCTTGAGGGAGGGCCAGGAGGCTTCGTGGTGGATTCCCGCCCGTAGTATCCCGAAGGACTATCGGACGGGGTACCGACCTAAAACCTGACTATAGCCCCTGGTCGTTAACGGGTATTGTCCACCGTGGAACCGCGAATGCATTACTTCACGGTGGACACCTATGACCTGATCCTGTTAAGGATACATCCCCGGACAACTAGGTTGTTTGTCCAATGCCCTCACCCAGAGAGGGCAAAGAGGAGTGAGCCGGGCTATCAGCTCACCCCCGACCATCTCGAGGCCAACGTGCAATGGAATTGGAGCCCCCACTCCTCTCCCTGCCGACCTGGTTGGCGAGATGACCGCAGTTATCCACCCAATATGAATTGACGTCACAGGACATCACAAACTCGACGTGTACATATACACAACCACAATAAATACCAACTAGGGGCCACAGGCCCAGCTCCTAAAGAGCCCACGTTGAGGCACAAAGACCATCCACAATAAAGGCACTATGGCCGACGACAAATAAAGGGGGTGGACAGATGGACGTCCACCCCAAATATGTACAAATACACAACACAAACGTTTACTTGGCGGGAGCGAGGAGGCCACGGAGTCGCCTCTCGGCAACCTCCCCGGAACCCCCCGCAGCCCACCGCTATCTACTAAACATAAAAACGGACTAAGGACAGAGGGCGTAACCGGGCCAAAGGTCCCCATTTTACTGGGGAGCAGTAAGGCCGCAGCCCTCATAACAACATTAGACAAAATACTAATCCGACATTAACTCCGTTGGGGCACAGGAGGATGCAACAGACGCACCCCTCGACACACTCCGTCGCCCCCCCGCAATCCTCGACGGACCCGCCACTGGGCTGGGGACCCTCTCCTCAGTCGCCCCGTCAGGGCGCCCTGGAGTCTGCCTGCGCCCAGAGGGAACAGACTCTCTGCCGCCGACCAATCTGCGAGGAGGCACGCACCTCCTCGCACATACACTTGAACCCGCGCGATGATTCGCCGGCTTCCCGCTAATGCTGCAGGGCACACAGTGAGGCGGCGCTTTGCATTTCGCTGCCGAATGCCCCTCTTTTCCGCACCTAAAGCAGCAAGCACTGCGATCGATCTCCGAGCCACACCTATTGGACGAGTGTCCAAAGGCATGGCACCGGAAGCACTGTATAGCCCGGCGAGCCAACGGAGTCACCGTCAGCCTAGTCCATTGCATGTCAATGCTGCCCACAGTGCCCAACTTGCGTGCAGCCCTAGCCGGACATCGAATCCATAACGACCCGATTCCAGACTTTGGGGACATACGTATCTCTTCCGCTTTCAAATCGGCGACGTCACACTCGCCCGATGCCGCCACGGAGGCCAAAACCTCATCCCTCTGCATGTAAGGCAAGATCCCCCGAACTCGTATCTTCTCCATACGAGAGGGGCGACCGACCCTAACACCACTATCAGGCGGAAACAATCTGCGGAGCTCACTCGACAGAGCATCCGCCCTACTAGCGGAGTCCTTCCCAGGGATGGAGACCAAGATGCTGCCAGTGACGCCCCGACGCAAGCGGGTACCGGCAATCCCCAAGCTGGGCAAATCCACCTCCTTTGTGGCCCTGGACAGGACCGACGCGTACGTCTCCTCCCGCTCCTCCCCCTCAACCGTCAGTGAAACCACCGATTTAGAGGGGGGCTTGGCAGGAGGACACACCCGCCTCCCCCTCTGGACGGGAGTGCCCGAAGGAGCAGCACCATCTTTAGAGGAGGCACGTCTAGGCCCACGCCTACGACGACGCCTCCCAACTTTTTTGGAGGACCCGGGACCAGGGACATCCGCCGGAACCTCCGCAGAAGCGGAAGCGGCGGAGCCCCCGGCCACGGGACCAGACCCCGGCACACCAACGCCACCTCCTGTGCTCGCCAAGGGCGCACCCATGGAAACCCCTCCCGATGGAGAGGCCCCAGACCGCCCCCCGAGCAAGGGCCTCAAATTGGCCAGAACTGCCGACGTGATGTCGACCCTCAGGCCGGCAAACCTCCTGTCGAGGATGGCCGAGAACTGTAAGAAGGTGCAACCCCGGAAGCCTCTCCTCTCGCTCTGTCTCGTCCTTTGTGGATTCCGGAGAAGCTTCCACACGCTTCCTCTTCTTCGGGGCCTTCTTCAGTATCCCGTAGAAGGCCGCATCATTCCAGCTGCGGCATGACAGCTCGAACGGCAGCCATCTCGCCAGCCACCCTGTCACGCTCCCCCTCGAGAGCCGAAATCTTCTCCCTAAGCCCCAGATTTTCGCTCCGGAGAGCTTCAATCTGGGGGTCAGCCTCGAGGACAATTCGTCCCTTCATTTCCTGGGGTGCGTTCCGTTATGCACTGCAAAGTACTGGCACTATGACGTCATGCAAGTGTACTGTTGACAGCGTTCCTTTTTAATTTTGTGCACTTTGAAGCTACTGCAAAATAGTAAAACGGAACGCACTACAGTACGCTTTCAGCAGACTTTTAACTAACCTTTTTCGCTAATAATCATCGAGTGAAAATTTGGTGAAATGGATAATACCATTATTGCATTAATTACATATAATTTAATCGAGAATATATATGATTCGAGTGAGTCATCAAGTGAAAGCGATTTGGAAATGGAATTAATAAATGAAATGAGACGACAAATTAAAATACCTAGAATAAAATGTAAAAATTACGTTAAAAATATTGTATCATTATATTCAGATATGGAATTTAAAAGTTCGTTCCATCGTACACATGGAGGTAGCCATCTTGATTACTGCGAGTGCTTTACCTCGCCGGTTGCAGTAATCGCAACAGGAAATAACGTCAAAATTAATGACGTCATATACTCATGATAGTACTTTCGCAGTGCACTGCTATCTATATCGGAACGCTATTGGTAGTACTGTCAGTACTTGCAGTGCATAACGGAACGCACCCCTGGAATATACTTCCCAGTCTCACTGAAGAAATCCGAAGGTCCCTAGCCACGACCGAGTCGAGACCGGTAACCTCAGACGCCTTCTCAACTTGGGAAGCAGAAAGCTCCGCCAACCTCTCAAGTTCCCGGTTGGTAACCTTTTGCAAGCTGGCCTGGAAGGCCGCGTCAGACGGGATATTCTCCTACGCCAACCGCGGACAACTCGGGTCCCAGGTCAGGATCCAAGAGCCTACGAATATCCGCAAGCTGCAGCTCACGCTCGACGGCACGATTGAGGCGCTCCTTGGCCTCAGCCAAACCAACATAGTCCCCGGTCTTTTTGGGGCGACCTCGCGTTTCTTTTTTCGCTTTGGACGTACCTGGTTCTGCCCTCCTGGAGTACTGCTTTCGTCCGGTCAGCAGCCTCTTGTCTGAGGGCTGCCACTCCACGTCCATCACGTCCTCAGCTGAAGAAGGAGACGAGATAGAGAGGACAGAGGGTCCCGCAGCCTGCTGGTCCTCATCTCCACTGGCCCTACGCACCATCTCCGGCGACCGAAGATGCTGTGAGCAATCACTCTCGGAACCCACTGGCGAACACACTAAAGAACCCGATGCACATTTAGCGTCTATCAGGTCCATAGCGCCCACACACACGTGGGATACACAGTACCGGGTCTGACCGCGAGAAGCAGTCAACACCTGTTGAAAAACTGCCCTGATATGCATCGCCAATCTGCGATACATACCAAGAAAGCAAAAAACACGCACCTCGTCGTCCCGAAGGACTCGGTAAAAGCACAACGCGAGTTCCTTCGGATCAACACCTAAGTCACGTTCCTCCCAGTAAGTCACTAGGTCAATCAGTTGTAATTCGACCTCGTCGATTACACTTCTTGGCACTGTAGCGAACAAATCCCTGAGCCCAGCCGGCAAACTCAGGGACGACCCGTCACTCGATGACGACGAGGGGAGAGCCAGGCCTACACCCCCCCCCCCCACGCCGGTTCCTAGTTACCGACCCTAGGACGATCTCTTCTTTTTCGGACGTCATCATAACTGAAAAAGAAATTGGTTTTTTCTGTCGGGGGTTTTCCTTCCCCTTAGGAGGTTGCCTTACTCAGCTAACGGGGCCTCCCCCCCGGGTGTTATGTCAGTGTTTTCCTTCACCTAGTGCAGTGGACAAGTCCTTTTTAGGGTCTGCACACCCATCACACCCCATTCATCCTTCTCACGCACTTCCAGCTCGGGTACCTCGGGATTGCAACACCCGTACACTGCAGGGATGAGTCCGCAGTGCCCCTGAGGGAACTGAGGAAAACCTAACCTTTTTTTTTTTTTACGTCAGGAATGTGTTCAACACATACCCTTCACCTCGGGGGAGGCTTCGGGTTATGCGGGGATGGGAATGGGCAGAAGGCCCATTCCCGACCCGCTAAACCTGACGGTGGTCCTCCTGGCGCTACTCGGAGGCCCCGGGAATCGTTTTCGCATGCAGCCGGTGCGTCCGAAACGCCGTGACGCACCCCTTTCGGGTGCATCCCTGCGTTTGACGGGACAAGTCCCGTCAGGCGGAGAAGAGTGGAGACCACCACCACTCCTCTCCCCTCCTTGGAGAGCCGCGTGCAATGAGTTCGAGGGCCCCCGCCCTCGAAATCTGCAGCTCTCCCGTCTCAGATGTTGAGGCTTCCTCCGCCCCCAATGGGGGGTTAGGATTCGGCTCCAACACCTAAGACCTCTCCTGAGAGACCCCCTTCGAGAAGGAAGTTTCCCTATACGGAAGGGAGGGAAGTACGACTCTCCTGAGAGTGTCCATCTCCCCTCCGTCCCGCATCATCTACTACTGGGATCCCCCGGGGGTCCCGGCTCCCTCCCTCCCCCAAAAGGGATCGGGATTCGGCCGGGCCCCCCGGGGGGTTCCCGGACGGGGGGGCCCCGTCCCCCGGAGGAGACGGACCCCCCCGCCCTTTCACTTCTGAGGGAGAGGCGCTAGGCGTTTGCCCCGCGCGTCTCCCCCCTCCCCCTTTCACCAAGAAAGGACGGAGTCCGGCTCTGTTCGCCCCGAGAGCTGCCCTCCGGCGATAACGCCGGGGCGAGCTCCCCGAGGCCCCCGGCCGGGCTCCCCCCTCCTCCGCCGGAGGTGCCGACAGGCACCCCGGACCCTCGAGTCGGTGCCTGGCCGGCCGGTTGAAGTCCACACAAAGCGGACATCTCCGGCCGGACAGGCACCCCACCGCTTTGTGGCCAGGGGAACCGCAGCGGCGTCCCCTGTCCACACTCGAGGTGCACCGGCGCCATGTATGACCAGCATACAGGCACCGGTAGCACCTCGCCGCCCCCATCACGTTGGCGACTTTGGATTTGTCGCCAACTCCCCTTTCCTTGCCACTCTTGGCAATCTCCCTCCTTTTCTCCTCGCCCTTATTCCCCTTTTTCACCCCTCTCCTTACAACTTCCACCCATTTCCCCCCTTCCCCGTTCCCCCCTCATTTGCCTCCCCTGAAGCCTCTCGGGCCACACCTGCCCGATCAGCCTCCATCCGCTTGAGGCGCCCCTCCAGGAGCCCCAACCGGTCCGAGTTGGCCGCCAGTCTCGAGGACACGTCCTCGAGCCTGGCAACCAATTCCCCCGGCAACGGAGCCTCCCCGACCGGCGCCTCCCCTCTTCTCCACTTCCATCTCGGTACCCTGATCACGCGTCTTCACGCCGCGATCAGGCACTTCCATCCCCTCATCCGTCTCGATCCCCTGATCCCGGACCTCCAGTCCGCGATCAGGGGCCGAGACGATATCCCCACCCCCATCCGGCTTCTTTCCATACCGGACGCACTCGCGACGCGTGAGGTCGGAAATGACCCACGTGTGCTCATGCGCCCATTTCCGCACAAGTCTGGTGAAGTTCAGCACCTGCTGCACCACCAATCTCGACTCGTCCGCCTTCAGATGTTCGTTGACGGCCCTTAAGAATTCAGTCGACTTCTTTTGGACCAGATCGAATCCCTCGACCGACCTGCGGAACAGCTCAACGGTAGGAGTCTTGGCGCCAGCCTCATCCCACCATTCTGCCAGGTCCTCCTCCCAATCGAGGCCCAGGCAACATTGCTGCCGGCCTCGCGTAGTCTGGGATCTGCGTCTCAACCTCCATTAAGGCGTCAGACCCCCCCTCTCCTACCTCGCACCCGTCGCTCGATAACGACAGAGGGCAGGCCGGGATACCCCCATCTCCGCCGGACCCTGTGGCATCCGACTCCACTGGACCGGTAAAAGTCTTTCGACTTTTCTTCTTCCCCATATTGATTTTTGGCTTTTTTTTACTTGGTGGCCGTCCAAGGGTGGCGAGCCGAAGCCCTTTTGGCCCCACTAGGCCCATCCATCCACACACACATGCACACACACATTCACCCAATGCCGGGAGTTAACCGGATCTCACCCACAGCCTGTCCGACTAGGGTGACCCTGCCAGGGACCGAAGTCCCCGTCGGCATAGCCTGTGGGATCATTGGTCCAGTGCTCCCGACATAAAAACTTACACCAGCTCGGGACCCCCGGGTGCGCGAAGCCCATACCCTACAGGGGGGGCACATGACCCCCCCTGCAGAGTCCCTGAAGGTGCCCTCCTATACCAGAGGGCCGGTGTACCTCCCTACAGGAGGTACGGTCCGCTCTTGGCACCCCTCGCAAGAGTATCCTCTTGCGAAGAGTAAGCCCTCTCACCACGTCAAGGTGGCGGACAACGAGAGGGGGGGAACCTTTTTTTTTTTTTTTGTCGCTGGGGAAACCATCATGGTACCGTACACCCCCGGGTAGGGGTGAGGGTTATGTGGGACTCCTTGTTCCTCTTGATCGAGCCACGAATGGTTCAAACAGGGGGGCCCAAGACCTACCTCACTAAAACCCCAGCGAGTGTTCTTCCCGGGCGTTGGATAGGGGGCGGCGAAGATGCTGGTTTTCCATGCCGACCCGCCGCCCCCCCGCCAAGCCGTCTCCGGGAAGCTGCCTCGGTCTTACGATCGAGACCCCTCCCCTACCGCACAGTCAATGACTGTGCGGTTCCCTCGCGGTTGCGGCGCAGAGCGAACACCGACCCCACGCCGCGCCTTCCCAAAGAGTTTGGGGGGCGGGGCCATGGCTCGAGAGCTCCCGCTCGAGCCATCGCCCCCCGCCCCCCTGCTGGACGCATCCCCCGGACCCCCAAGAGGGTGATCCGGTTCGGCGTTCCACCAGGGGAGCCTTCGCCAGAGGGTTTTTCTCAGAAGGAGAGAAACCCCCTCCGTGGACGGCGTTGCCCTCCCACCGGTGCCTTATGGCTCCCGGTGAGAGGGCCCCGCGCGTCACGTCTCCGTCATTGAGGGGGGCCCAGGCACCCCAGGCGGGCGGGCAATGCGCGTGGCCCCCCCTCGGGGGTGTTTCCTATCAATATTTGGGCTTCAGGGGGCACCCCATGAGAGCCGTCATGAAAGAAGACGGCCTCTGTTTTTTGGGGCGCCACCTTCAGCCCATTCCCTCCTATCGTGCGCACGACACAAGCAACCGCGATGTTCGCACGCGCTGTCGCTTCCTCCCAGGAGTTCCCCCCGGCCATGACTAATGTGTCATCTGCGTAGCAGATGGCGTCACAGCCGGAGGGGAGGGCTGTCCTCAGGGTCACGTCGTATGCGATGTTCCACATGAGGGGGCCCAATACTGACCCCTGCGGAACCCCGCACGACACTTTGACCCTGCGTTCCTCGGCGTCCTGGTCTACATAGACCAGGCTTCTGTCCCGAAAATAGTCCGATATTATGGACACCAGGTAGGGGGGAACCCTGTGGTATTTCAGGGCATCCCCCACCCGGTGCCAAGGCAGGGTGTTGAAGGCATTGGAGATGTCCAGTGAGACTGCCAACAACACCCCGCCTTCTTTCACGACGGCTTCCGAGACCGAGCGGACACGCAAGATTGCGTCAATTGTTGACCGCCTGGCCCGAAAGCCGTATTGCCTCTCATCCAAGTTCGGACCATCTCGGGACAGGTGATGGACGAGGCGGGCAGCGATGATTCTTTCCAGAATTTTTCCCGCCTCGTCCAACAGGCATATCGGCCTGTACGCCGAGGGCGAATCCCTAGGTTTGCCTTCCTTAGGGATTAGGACTATCGACGCCCTCTTCCACTCCTGGGGGAAGGAGCCCTCCTTGAGGCACCCGTTGTACAGGTGCCTCATGGGCTCGACCATCTCTTTGAAGGCAAGGGCCCAGATCTTTCCGTGGATGCCGTCTGGTTCGGGGGCTTTCCCCTTCTTGATTTTCTTGACGGCATCCCGGATTTCTCCTCCCGTGACCCCCATCTTAGTCTCGTCCCAGTCCTGTCCCCCCGTCTGTATCGGGTTTTCCGTGCCCGCTACCCGAAGGAACAGGACATCAATTATATTTTGGACGAGATGGGGGTCCAGTGACTCCGTCAATGGAGCCGTCCCTCCTCTCAGTTTATTTTAAACTATTTTATAGGGACGGCCCCACGGGTCCTCATCCAGGGAGGAGATTAGATCTTTCCAGGCCCTCGCCTTCGCCTGTCGGATGGAGGCGCGTAGGGCGTTTCTTCTCTCTCTATACGCATCCCACGCGTCCTCCAATCCTTCAGGGTCCGACAGCGCGTACTTTGCCCTCCTTCTAACGTTCCTTCTTGCGTGGTCGGAGGACCGCCTCAACTCGGCAATGTCCTCCGACCACCAGTATGCTTTTTTCGGGGACCGGGTTTTAACCCTGGACATGGCCACGTCGCACGCTTGGAGTACGACGTTCTTTAGCCATGCCCTGTGTTCCTCTAGTTCCCCGGTCCCCTTTTCCCTTGTTATCATGGCGGCGATAAACGCCGCCATGAACATGTCCTCGTCCAGCTTCCTGAGAGCCCATCTTTTAGAGTTCGCCTCTCTTTGTCGGCGACGCTCTGCGACCTCTTTTGTGGTGGTGGCGACAGAGATCTCTATGTATCTGTGGTCTGATAACGTTTCGATCTCCGCCGCCACCCTCCACTCTCTTGCCATCCTTGCCGCAGGGCGGGTCATCCAGGTAAGATCGACAATTGACCCGCCCTGCCGGCGCACACACGTCTGCGCGCTCCCCACATTGAGGAGCGCCAGGTCGCATCGCGTTGCTCATTCCTCAACCTCACCACCCCGCCAGTCGGTACGCGGGGAACCCCACGCCGTTGATTTGGCGTTGAAGTCCCCCGCGACCATTACCGGTTTGGGGTGGTGTCTGGCGATCTCTCGTTCCAGGATATCCAGTCTCCCGCCGAATTCATAATTTTTTAAGCTCGGCGGGAGATAGACTCCTATCACGACGATGGGCCCCCAGGAAGCCGCCACGAATCCCCTCCCCGCCCTGATGAGGTTTAGGGGAGGGGAGTCGGGCATATTTCTCCTCACTATTGCCGCGGTGCCCTCAATGCTTTGTACTCAATTGGGCCTATTTGGCACCTTGTAGGGCTCCGCGACAATTCCTAGGCCACAGGATCTCTCCGCCATAGTGTGGACGAAGAGATCCTTTTTTTTTTTTTTTTTTAGAGTCAGGAAATTTGCCAACCAAACTTCGCGTCCTGACCCTTGAGGGAGAGCCAGGAGGCTTCGTGGCGGATTCCCGCTCGTAGTATCCCGAAGGACTAGCGGACGGGGTACCAGCCTAAAACCTGACTATAGCCCCTGGTCTTTGATGGGTATTGTCCACCCCGGAACCGCTATCGCATTACTTCACGGTGGACACCCATGACCGGATCCTGTTAAGAATGCATCCCCGGGCAGCTAGGCTGCCCGTCCAATACCCTCACCCCGAGAGGGTAAAAGGAGCGAGCCGGGCTATCAGCTCGCTCCCAGCCATACACGAGGTCAACGTGCAATGGGATTGGAGCCCCCACTCCTCCCCCTGCTGACCTGGTTGGCGAGGTGACCGCAGCCACCGACCCCACATGAAGTTGACGTCACGGGACGTCACCAACTATATGGACAAACATATATACAAACATATACACGTCCACGAAGAAACCAAATAAGGGCCACAGGCCCAGCCCTCTAGGGGCCAACAGCGAAGGCACAGAGGCCGAAAACATGTAAAGGTGGTGCATGATGTTCACACCACCTATGGACGAAGAACGAGAAAAACTAGGACAAAAAAAAACATGAACCTGGCGCGGGCAAGGAGGCCGCGGAGTCACCTTTCAGCGACCTCCCCGGCACTCTAAACCCATCGCCACTACCTAATAAAGGACATAACAACATTTAGAAACACATACCTCAGAAAATGACATGTCAGCCTCAATTTGATAAATCGGAGGTAGGCGAGATAAGGGCAGCCTGCAGTCTCCTCTCTTCCTCCTCCTTTCCGCGCATAATAGTATTGACATACTCACTAAATGCGATCCATTTATCCTCAGATGTTAGCACTTCCTTGATAATGTTCTCTAGATTGAGAGAATCAATGTCTAAATTCAAAGCATTTAGCAAATTAGAACGCTCATTGAGCCACTCCACACAATGAATTAAAGTATGTTCACAAGTATCGTCATGATTAAAGCATTGTTGACATCTGGATGAGTGTCTCCTCTTGATCCTAAATAAGTAATGGCCAAAACAACCATGACCAGTTAACACCTGCGTAATGTGGAAGTCAACATTACCGAACTTCCTCTCAAGCCACTGCTTTAGGACAGGCTCGATAACCATCCTGGTAAGCTCCCCCGGTGCTCCACGTCTTCTGATGGCGATATCCCATTGCCGTAACATTATTATCTCCTCTTCTTCTTTAATTTCGGAGATAAATTGCGGTTGCCAATCCAAGGTATCTCTCAGCTCGGTTACACGATGATATACACGCTTCCGGCATGACGCAAGAAGAGGCCACGGAGGAATTCCAGCTATCAAACAAGTCGCCAGACAAGATATCGTGCGATAGCCCGATATAACTCGTATGGCCGTACGGCGCTGAAGAGCCTGCAACAAGCGTGTCTCCCTATAGGGTGCCACAGAGTATTTGTCCGCCCACACCGGAGCCACATACATGACAATAGATGTGATCACGCTGGCGTATAATTTCCTTTTCCTTGCTACAGGACCCCCAAGATTTGGCATCAACATAGCTAATGACCTTTGGATTTTAGAGGCCTTTTCCTCAATATAGTGAAAGTGATCGAAGAAGGGCCATCTACTGTCAATAATAACGCCTAGGTACTTCATGGCAGATCCTACTTTAATTCTAGAGTTGCCGCACGTGATGTAAGGTCTATCACGTGGTTCCCTATAGCTAAAAAGTATAGTCTCGGTTTTTTCCTCGGCCACGTCAAGGCGGATGCGACGAATATAGCGGAGAACTCTCGCCAGCTGAACATCAGCCTTAAGGGTTGCTCCAAGAATGGTGTCAGCGACAGAAACAATCAATGTGTCATCTGCATAACAGATGACACGGCACCCGGGTTCCAGGTGTAAACGGAGCACGTTATCAAAAGCTAGGTTCCATAACAGAGGTCCCAAAACAGAGCCTTGTGGAACACCAGAATCCACCTCTTTCCTATGTAAACCTCCGCTTCCATCTTGGTAAATGACGCTTCTATCACGCAGGTAGCCACCAATGATATTGCACAAATAATCTGGGATATTACGTTCACGTAAGGCGCTCGCAATAACTCCCCATGGAACTGAGTTAAACGCGTTCTTAATGTCCAGGCTTACAGCTATGGCCTTCTTGCCCTCTTCAAGCGCAGAAGATGTAAAATTCCTGAGATCCATAAGGGCATCAACTGTGGATCTATTTTTCCTAAACCCATATTGTTGGGAAGACAGGTCATATGCTGGGTTCTCTTTTAGCCAAAACCGGATCCTGTCAACGATAACACGCTCAAATATCTTCCCTAACTCGTCCAGAAGGCAAATGGGTCTTGCCTTGATCGGTGCATCTGGAACCGTGGCACCCTTAGGGATAAGGACCAGGTTAGCTATTTTCCATTTGTCCGGGAAAACGCCCATTCTCAAACAACGAGTGTAACACGCAGCCATAATACGAATCATTGACCATGGCATGATCCTCAGGGCCAAGGACTTAACTCCATCAGGGCCAGGTGCAACATTACGAGCTAGTCTCTTCTTCAATATACTATTAACTTCACGAGGTGTTATGTCCCATTCTTCATTCCATATAATATCCAAAATAGGATGATCAATTCCGAGCCTATTAGATGGAAAGAGCCTAGCAAGCAGATCAGACAGCTCCTCATTCGAGATAGACGCAGCCAAGTTACTACCGGACCTGTGCAGACGGTTCAGGACCATTTTATACGGCAGCCCCCATGGGTCCTCACTTAAAGCGCCAATAAGTTCCTGCCATGCAGTATTTTTAGATTTATTAATGGCTAAATGTAACTCCCTCCTCGACGTCCTATAGTTATCTGCAGCAATCCTGATAAGAGCATCATTCTTTTTCTTCCTGGCTCGGGTAAGAGCTCGCCTGTAATAAATAGTCTTCTTTCTGAGGTTGCCAATCTCCTCAGTCCACCAATAGCAACACTTTTTCTTGAATACACTTAGTCTAGGCGCAGACGCACAACACGCATCAGAGATTGTTTGATTAATCCAATCCACAAGGGATTCAGCTGAGTCGTCTTCTAGAGCAGGTATAGTATTCACGTTACAGTACCATTCAATACACTCTATATATAATGGTTTATCCATTTTTTTAAAATTCCATCTTCTAGTTGGTATTAGATTGGGTGTACATTGAGTGTTAGAGCGACACAGGTAAGTAAAACTGATATAGACATGGTCGGATAATGTCTCAATATCATTCATTACCCGCCAGTCACTTATATCATCTATAATGCCATGCGATACCCATGACAAATCAACAACAGATGTGCCCTGTGGACGAATACAGGTTGGGGAGTTGCCAACATTCAATAGCGATAGGCTATTCGAGGCCGCCATGAGGCCAATCAGCGTGCCTCGTCTATCCGTATCTCTTGATCCCCATAAGTGAGACTTTGCGTTAAAGCCTGCACAGACAATAACCTTCTTATAGCGAAGTTGCTTAATTAACACGTCTAAGGCATCAATGAAGGCTTCAAAAACAGTTCTTGAGCTATTAGGTGAGATGTAACAGGATATTAAGTAAAAATCAGAATATTCCAAGGTTATGATATTATCCAGGCTTTTAAATAGCCTGTTTCTAGCCTTATTGTTAACCAGCATGATAGCAGCTGAATTATCCTTACTGTAGTAACAATCCACTGGAATACTGCGACCGCAGGGAGGCTCAGAAATAGCAACCAAGTCGATGCCAAGCTCGATCGATTGCTGGCGAAGTAAATCAAGAGCCTGCCATGACCTATTTAAGTTGCACTGCAGAAACCTAGTTGTCATATCCAGAGGATCGCTCCGATTGCCTTTGCTCCACACGCTTAACGGTTTCATAGCCGTTGTTAACTAGACATGGGTAGGAACCAATACGATGATTACTATTTTTGCCTATGTTAGAACATACAACGCAATGCGGGGGAGCAGAACAATCTTTGGCTTTGTGCTCACTGTTACCGCATCTAAAACAGGAGCCAAACCTATCCTCCGGAGCCGAGCAGTTCATCCTAACGTGTCCAAAGCGCCAACACTTGAAACACTGGACTGGACGTTTTTTGAGAAGCTCAACTCTCGCCACCGTCCAGCCAATGCGAAGACGACCAACCTCGGCAATCGAGATTGCAGCGTTAAGGGGGCACTGCACCCAGGCAATCCCCATACCATCGCGCATCCTCTTTATATCGCTGATGCTGAAGGACGCTGAAGAAAAGCCGCTAATATGAGTTAGCTGTTCGCTAATCTCCTCCTTGAAAGTAGAGGGAGCCAATCCGATAATCCTGAGCTCACCCCGAGCGATCGGGTTATCTACTTTAGCTACATCCTGCAAAATAACTTCCAACTGATTTTTAAGTTGGCCAGCGAGCTCCAATCCTCTCTCACCAGGCACTTCAATCTTGTAGCCGCCGTTAAAGGCTTTACGAATCCTGGTCTCCTTGATGCCAAGACCATCAAGAGAGATATTCCGCCGAGCAACACCAAGGATGTCGGCATAAGAGGACTCAGTGCCAGCCTTACTTGTTATTGTGACCACTGCCACCTTACGCTTACCAACCCTGGGTTTATTTACAGGTCCAGGATTGCCAACGTCTCGCCAAATGCTAGTGGACTCGTCACGCGAACCCCTGGAACCTCTACGCGAAGCTTGAGGTACAGGGAGAGGTGGAAAATCCCTATCACTTCTCGTAGCAGTCGCCATCTTCGGTGAGGCAAACTTGCTGTGAGTCAATTTGGGAGGAACAATCTGTTTGTTCTCTACTATTCTTATGCCCTTGGTACGAGGGCTTTTCAAGGGTGGACGGAAGGATTTATTGTCCAATACTTTTTCAGCACTTGTGTCGCGGAACACTCTTGAAGCGATGTACGATGACTTATCCAGGTCCGCGGATGGAGGTGGGCTCCACGCTGACCCGGCTGACTCTAAGGCCCAAGCCACAATACCACTCGAGTTGCCAGGTTCCTTACGTGTTTCAGTTACCATAGATCTAGCAACAGAAGAGTCAGTATCCTCTTGTTCGGCAATACGGACCCTAGTCTTGGACACCTTATTTAGTTTAAGTGTATTATTGCGTTCTTCTCTAAGTACTCGTAGTTCTTCCTGCAGAGCAGCCATCATATTTTTAACACTTCTAAGCTCGGCTTCAGTATCCTCGCCACGCTTGCGAACTTCTTTAATTTCAGCTTGAAGCGCCTGATTCTCACGCTGCAGTTGACCAATATCACCTTGGGCTTGTACCTTCTCACTGTAAGCACGAACAACGTCACTCAGTTGTTCCAAGTATCGTTTCCATCGACCACTGAACGGGCCAGAGACATTCTTGCTTTTATTACGTAGAATCTCTGTTTGGTTCACCAGAGACAGACCGTATGAAGCAATCTCGCCGTTGTTCATAGCCACCAACTCTTTAATGCTGATTCTAGTGGTGACATCTAAATCACAAGAAATGTCCAAATCAGGATTGTTATTTTTGTTCTTTTCCAGTCCCGAAGCGGGAACTAGAGTACTTTTTACTTTATTTTTAGATATTTTTCTTTTAGATCCATCAATTTGCTGACTACTCGACGGACCCGGCGCAGTCACATCCATTTCGTCGTCATCTGAGATAACAACAGGGCTTGATTCAGGCATTATATTTCTTTCATCCGCAGCGGCAAGCCTTTTACTGCGCCTTTTCTTTCCAGTATTTCTTATTCTACGTAAAGGTGTTTGTTCTTCCGGTGAAGAGGATCCAGCGTCATCCTGACGTGAATCGTTAGTAGGTTCAGTATCTCCTTCATTACCAGCGGCGACATCTTGCCCATCCTGATCATCAGAACTCTCTATGTGTCTGTACTTGCAATTCCTACTAGTCGCAACAATAGCATCATTCTCGGGCGACTCGTCAGCCTTTCTTTTTGATGCATAATCAGCTGGGGGCACATTACCAACAAACTCGACCGATGGAGTATTAGACCCTACTCTAACAACATTAAGGGAGTGACACACTGGGTCAGCATATAGTTGTTGGTCGCTTGGTGGATCAATATTTGTCGCTGTTGTGTCCATACATTCGTCACCTGCTTCAATCTCAGGCTCATTCAAAACCGCGGTAGTTGCTTCAACCTGTCCGCCCGACGGCAACGAACAGGTCAGCCCCTCGATAGATGACGACAGGGCGGAGCTGGGGACGACAACTCCACCATGCCGATCACTGGAAGCTCCGAAAACCTCCTGTGACGGTAAGATCGTTTCTTTTTCCATTTTGTCAGCCATTTCGTTATAATAATTGTATTTTTTGGAAGGTGTCCTTCCCTCATAATCGTAAACCAAAGAATTGCCAGGTCTGCATAATTGTGATCCGTCCAGCATGTCTGTATTCGCAACATCGCTCATTGTACACGAGATGATGCGAAACTCCTCATTTAATCTATCAATTTCAGCTTTAGTATTGTCGATCGAATAGCCTACATTGATAAGTGTATCTTCAGTTTTATCCAACTTTATCATTTTGTCAAGATCGGCGAGCTGGGATTCCATAGACTCAACCAGAGTACGATTTGTTATGAGCGTTTCCATAGGCCTGAAGAAGAGTTATTTAGCCTGCGCGAGCTCAATTCTATGTCTGCAGTGTCCAATGGAGAGTTTATCCGTACAACACTATCAACAGTATTAAGTAGAGTCACATATCTTGAGACTCTACCCAGCAGATATGATCGGGCACAAAACATCTTATAGCCCTGGTCATAGATAATTCGGATGCATGCTTCCACGTTGTTAAGTTCCTCTACATGTACTAAACATTCACCATTGCGCAATTTATCGATGGAATTAATCGCACACCCCAGTAGCATCGTAGGTGTGAGGCGAGCCTTACGCAATCGTATCAAAATATCCTCAATTGACTCCATTTTGTAACAATGTCAATAATAGTTGAGTATAATAATAAAAATACTAGTGGTGATAAATAATAAGCAAGGCTCCACAAGTGTTAATATAATAGCACAGGGAACCAAGCAGGGTCACAGTCTAAGTATTGAATTATTTAATACAAATTATAGTCTTTGAAAGCGTGTTAATTCAGCAGCAATCATCCATTCTTCAAATTCATTGAAGAGGAGATGCCGCAATGTTCATGAAAACACGCCTGAAACTTTAGATAAAATAATGAATAGATAATGTTCATTTATATCTAGTGTTCATTCACCATCGATATGTATTAATTAATGTTACAATTTAAAGAAAAACGCATGAAAAATATGTAATTACTTATATAGAATGTCGAGTTAGCACTGAATTTACACAGATAATTCAATAAAGTGTGTTATAATAGAGGAAAATCTTGAATTTGTCCAATCCTCAAGATTCCCCCAGATCTAGTAACTTTTCATATGCAGATTACACAATAAGTAATGTATTCACATTACAAACTAACAAAAGTTCATTGTCCAGTTTTGATATAAGGCACTATTTAATATTTAACAGTTCTTAGTTGCTTATATTTATACAAATTGAATTCTAGTAAATTATATGTAAAAAACAATTATTTTAACAAAATCAACTTAATTATATAATAAAATAATGTTTTAATATATAAAATCATTTAAATAATAAGGAAAACACAAAATTACAAAGTTGAGTAATTTTCCCCTAGATCTGGTAACTTTGGACAAAAGTGTGTAGGGCACATCAAGTTACGTATCTATGTCATGGTTCATGACTATTCAGTGACTTTGGGTACGGAGTTCATTCACGATACAATAGATGGCGCGTCGATGTCCGTTTTGTAGCGACTTATAAATAAATTCACCAGATCTTTGAAAAAGTAATGTTTATTATTGAAAGTATAAAGCGAAAGAACAAAAAGAATTAATATGTAACAAATAAATGAATGAATGTGTTGTTATGGAAATATTGATTTTTCTTAAAAACATTATGTATATTAATGAATTTAAGTTATTACAAATGTATAAAGATGTAAAAAGTGTAAAAGTGTAGTGAAAAGTGTAAGGTGTAATAAAAGTGTAGAGTGTAAATGAAAGGTGTGGATGATGAATGCTACAGTACTCCCCCCCAAGTGACGATATTCGTTGCGAAATGGACTTTCTTCTTCTTTGGTGGGTAGGTGCATAAAGCTTTTCCAACAGTAGAAGAAGAAGAAGGATTTGAAGTAGCAGAAACAGGAGCTGAAGTAGTAGGAACAGGAGCTGAAGTAGTAGGAACAGGAGTTGAAATAGCAGGAACAGGAGCTGAAGATCTGGTAGAAAGTTCAGTAGAATCTGAAGTTCTAGGAATGAAGGCTGGCTTGAGACGTTCTGTCGAAATATTGACAACTCTTCCTGAAACATTAACTGCAAATAAATGATCAGAGATACGTTTCTCAATAGGAAAAGGGCCAGAATAAGGAGGTTGTAGTGACTTCCTAACAGTATCTTCTCGAATCCAAACATGAGTACAATCAAAAAGATTCTTGTGAACAAAAGGTGATCTTTTGCAATGATGACTTGTAGGAGATGATCTGATATTCCTCATATGAATCCTGTGTTTTTTAAGAAAGATTTCAGGATCTGCAGGAAAATCTTCTTCAATGAAAAATTCTCCAGGAATACGAAGAGTGGATCCATAAAGAAGTTCTGCAGGTGAAGCTTTTAAATCTTCTTTGAAACACGAACGTAATCCCAAAAGAACTGAAGGTAAAGATTCTACCCAGTTGGTTGTTTCGTGGCACATAATCGCTGCTTTCAAAGTCCTATGCCATCTTTCCAGAATTCCATTTGAAGCAGGATGATAAGCAGAAGTTCTAATCCTTTGGCATCCAATTAGGTTTGTTAAAGCTTTGAATAAAGCTGCTTCAAACTGAGGACCTTGATCTGTTGTAATGCTGATAGGAGAACCAAAACGTGCTACCCAATGTGAATAAAATGTTGTAGAAATAGTTTCAGCAGAAATCTCAGAAATAGGAACAGCTTCAGGCCATCTGGAAAAACGATCAATCATAGTAAGACAATAACGGTAATTTTGACAAATAGGAAGTGGTCCAACAATGTCTAAATGCACATGCTGAAAGCGTTGATCAGGAATTGCAATCTTAATTGGAGAATTCTTGGTGTGTCTTGAAATCTTCGCACGTTGACAAGGAAGACAAGTTCGAGTCCATTCCTTCACATCTTTCTTCAAAGAAGGCCAAATGAATTTCAGTAGTAATTGTTTAGATGTCAATCTGCCGCTGGGGTGAGCGAGTCCATGAACAACATCAAAAATTCTCTTGCGTAAGAGTTTAGGAACATATGGACGAATTAATTCCGAAGAGCAATCACAATAAATAGGTATGGTTGATCCTGAAAGAATAAGTTTCTTCAACAGAAGTGAAGAATTTGAAGAAAGTAAAACTTGAAGTTCTTCATCTTCTTTCTGATAATTAGCAAGTTCTTCTAAAGAAACTATAATAGGCATTGAAATAGATTCAATTCTTGACAGAGCATCAGCAACTGAATTCATTTTTCCAGAAATATAGGTAATATTTGTAGAGAATTGAGCAATAAAGTCCAATTGTCTGATCTGTCTTGGTGACGCTTTATCCAATTTCTGACGGAAAGCAAAAATCAAAGGTTTATGATCAGTTCTGATAATCAGTTGTCTTCCTTCAACAAAATGTCTGAAATGTTTAATAGCCAAATAAATGCTAAGAAGTTCTCTATCATAAGTGCTATAATTTCTTTGAGCTTTGTCTAGTTTCTTTGAGAAAAATGCTATTGGTCTGATATCGTCGTCAATAGACTGTTCAAGTGATGCACCAACAGCAAAGTCAGAAGCATCACAAGTTAAAATAAGAGGAGCATGAGCAGGATGAGAAAGGGTAGTAACTTGTAAAAGTTCTTCTTTACATGACTCGAAAGCTAATTCCGCTTCTTTAGTCCAAGAAATAATTCTTCTATCCCTCTTGCGACTGTCCTTTAAATATTCTGTTAACAGAGCTTGATGATTTGCAGCATCCTTGAGACAGCGACGATAATAATTGATAATTCCTAAGAATCTGCGTAATTCATGAAGTGTCTTAGATTTAGGATAATCAATAATTGATTTCACTTTTTCGGATGTAGGTTTAACTCCTTGGTTAGAAACTAAGTAACCAAGAAAAGAAATCTCGCTTTGACCGAAAAGACATTTAGCGACATTGATTGTCATTCCAGCTTGTTGAAGACGATCAAAAATAATGCGTAAGTGAGCAATATGTTCTTTCTCATATTTAGAAGCAATAAGAATGTCATCAAGATAACAAAAGGCAAAACTCAAATCATTAAGTAAAGAGTTCATGAGCCGTTGAAAAGTTTGGGCTGCGTTTCGTAAACCGAAAGGCATTACGACAAATTCAAAAAGCCCAAATGGAGTAGTGACAGCTGTTTTGTGAATATCTTCTTTAGCGACGGGTACTTGATAGTACGCTTTAACTAAGTCGATTTTAGAAAAGATATTCTTACCAAAAAGTGAAGAAGAAAAATCTTGAATATGAGGTAAGGGATAACGATCCGGGATAGTCACTGAATTGAGTGCACGATAATCACCACACAGTCACCAAGAATTTTGTTCCTTTTTAGGTACCATATGTAGAGGGGCTGCCCAGGAGCTGCTTGAAGGCCTGCAAATTCCTTGCTCCATCATAGACTTGAATTCTTCCTTGGCACATTTAAGTTTCTCAGGAGTAAGTCTTCTGGGAGTCGAAAATTTAGGAGAACCTTCCGTAACGATATGATGTTCAACACCATGTGTTTTTACCGAGGAAATTGGAGAAAAACGGGTGAGTCCTGGAAATTCGGTTAAAAATTTGTGGTACACAGAATCAGGAGATGTGGTAAAAATTGACAAATGTGCAACTTCTTGAATTTTTCCAGTATTCATAAGACCGGTAACATTATCAATCAATTTCTTGTTTTTAATGTCAATTAGGAGATTAAAATGACAAAGGAAATCGGCGCCTAAAATAGGACGTTGAATATCCGCGACACAAAATTTCCATTTGAATTCTCTCCTTAAACCGAGGTTCAAAATTAAAGTTTTAGAACCGTAAGTATTAATTTGAGTACCATTTGCGGCAAAAAGTTTTAAATTAGTATACCACGGCTTCAATAAAACCTTTTTAGGTAACAACGATATATCAGCGCCCGTATCGACAAGAAAATTCAAATTTGAATGTCTGTCGAAAATAATGAGGCGATTGTTAGAAACACCGTCGTAAGCAGCCTCAATCTTAAGCGGCGTTTTTAGTTTTCCTGTGAAGCCAAGAATGTTTTGGACATAGAACAAGGTAAAGTACATTGTTTAGCCTTATCACCAAACTTCTTATGGTAAAAACAAATTGATGTATCTTTAATATCTTTATTTGATTTGTCTTTGTTACGCGATAACGATCTAAATCTTCTATTCTCTCTAGACCGGCTTTTGGAACGATCTCGACGACGAGAAACTTCAAGAGCTTCGATTCTTCGTAGCAAATCGGCGAAATCCGAAGATTTATTATTTGCATTATTGGAAACTTCCGCGACTTGCAAACCGCCGTCCCGATCAGCAATTTTATCGGCTAATTCCGCAAGTTTAACAAGAGGAACATCCTCTACTACGGCTAAAGTCGTTTGAATTCTATGTGGTAAGCGTTGAAGCCAAATCATTTGCAAAACACTATCTGCTAAAGATCCTCCAGACAAATGACGAATTTCTCGAAGTAGTTCCGAAGGCTTTTTATCATTAAGTTCAATTCCAGCTAATATTTGTCTCAAACGTTTTTCCTCTGAATCCGTAAAGCGATTTATTAATATTTTCTTTAAATAATTATATTTATCTGTTTCGGGTGGATTTTCAATGACTTCAGATATGTTTACTAAGGCTTGTTCATCAAGATGACGAATGACAGAACTATATTTAATATCATCTGATCGAATTCGATAAACCGTAAACTCACTTTCAATAGAAGCAAACCAGAGTTTAGGTTGTTTATGCCAGAAAGTCGGTAGTTTTAATAAACGAAACTCATTTGAGTGAATTTGTAACATAGGATTACTCACCTGATGTCCAGTTTGAGAAGGTAAAATATTAATATTATCTGATCCAACCTGATTTGATCCGCTCGCCAAATCCATATCAATCTGTGTATCCGAACAGGGTCTAACTGGTGATCTATCGATTGGCATTTTCCTCTTGTTCCAGGAATCCGATAAAATGATTTGAGAATTTCCGTGAAGGACTAATCCGCCTCTGATGTTTCAAAGATCCGGAGAATGAATCTCTTAAAATCAGAATATCCAGCAATTCTTCCAAGCGATGATAATATTTCGCAGACTTCAAATACGACGATCACTTGGCACTTATTCCGCATCAGCCTTTAAAATGCGTCGGCTTTAATATCACGTCGGCTTTAATATCACGTCGGGGTCACCAAAAATGTAGCGACTTATAAATAAATTCACCAGATCTTTGAAAAAGTAATGTTTATTCATTGAAAGTATAAAGCGAAAGAACAAAAAGAATTAATGTGTAACAAATAAATGAATGAATGTGTTGTTATGGAAATATTGATTTTTCTTAAAAACATTATGTATATTAATGAATTGAAGTTATTACAAATGTATAAAGATGTAAAAAGTGTAAAAGTGTAGTGAAAAGTGTAAGGTGTAATAAAAGTGTAGAGTGTAAATGAAAGGTGTGGATGATGAATGCTACAGTTTGTCACGTTTATTATTCCCGAGAGAGGAAAATCCACTCGGGAGAGAGTTTATAACCTCAATACTACAGAATGTCACTTCATCAATGCAGCAATCCCAAGGATGCACTTTTTGGGTAATTATATAATAACAGTAACACACAATAGCTGCAGTACGAGGTAATATCATTTAATTGTCAATAATAATAATAATAATAACCGAAATTCAAACTATATAGTATATGCATGTCATATCAAATTTAATTAATTCTAATTATGCTATTGTTGTTACACAACGCATTACTTGAGGGTCCGTCGCATATCAACAATGCAGAAGCGAGGAAATATCGTATCCATGTGAAAAGGACAATACGTATAGCCCCAAAGAGGACATCATTACATACCATTGCATCGCAAACATCCAAGTTAGTCATTAATGGTACGCTTTTCAAGTCCTCAAATAATTAGATATATCAAAATATATACACTAGACAGTATAAAGTTTAATACAAATGTTAATACACTGTAAGTCAGGTAATTTTTGTGTGGTTAGTTGTCACTTGATTAACTTGTAGCAATTAGTGCCATATACCGTCACATAACTTTATCATGTATTAATTTATTATAAAATAAGTCATTTATTATATTTGCATATTCCAGATACACACACAGCAGCTTAAAAGTGTTGTTAAAATCACTAGGTATCAAGATTGTCACAAATTAGGATACTAGGACACAAGCCTAGCTGCGGAGAAAGTATTATTTATCCAAATTTGATATATTTAGTGATGTAAGTATTTTAATATCATTTAGTAGTTAAAATTGTCTTACTATATCATAATAAGTATATTATTCAAAACCAAATGACTTTAGGTTATTTAATTGTCAAATAAATGTTTAAGTTTATAATATTGAACTCTAGTATTTGTTAATATGTGGTTATATAATAGATCCGTTTATCATGGCACATATTGCTTTAGTTCACACATTTAGAAGGATTATTACACTTATTAAGAGCTTTTTAACTAAAAATAT
This sequence comes from Nylanderia fulva, assembly GCF_048542155.1. NCBI lineage: Eukaryota > Metazoa > Arthropoda > Insecta > Hymenoptera > Formicidae > Nylanderia > Nylanderia fulva. Next base: position 92,840 of record NW_028190313.1, read on the forward strand.
CAATGTTTTGGTATCTATTCAGTATTATTACAAGGAACACTGCACTATGTATGATTCCGTAATATGTTATGTAAATTGTTAATAGAAAGTCATTTACTAAATACTTATATTTTATGTTTACACTAGGAGACGACAATAGATGAAGTGCCACCAATTAACTCAGAAGGATTTCAACTGAGTGTTGACATATAAATGTAAACGAAGGAAAATCACATACCCAGGACACCATATGCACTGATGGTGTAATATAAAAGTCCACATTTATCGATGATCACTTGCAAGATAGCTATTTTATCCTGTGTAGTATACAATAGATGTATCTTCAGGAATATTAACTTTGAACAACAATAAGTGGTAATTGAGTATTTTTGGAGTTTAAAGTTTGTATTACTCACAATTTAAAGTTTTAAGTCATATAAATTTTATACACCGCGAGCAGTACTGTTTCCATGCACATTTTATGTCTGTACGATCACTTATTTTAAGATTTTAATATTATAGAGTTTTGTAATAAATTTATAATTTCAACATATGTAATTACTACTTTAATAGAACATCCTTCACTAATTTGTTCTTACACTAGATTCAATGCATATTTTACATCATTACATACATGTGTTAAATTTCCTAATTAAACAAACAGTTAATTGATTATTATGTGTAATGAATATATCATTGCTCGTAGTAGATTTATTACTTCAAAACAAACTATTTCTAGATTATTATTAGTAATAAGATGTTTTAAGGTTTATATCGTTCAATGATTAGTATTTGATATTTATGTGCAAGACTTTTGCAATTTAATACGATCTGCTTGTCATTAGCATTTTAACTTAGTTTTAACACAAAAAATATAATTGTTCCACTTATATGAAGATTAATTAAGAAAAGTTATAGACTTTGAGCATTACTATCCAATGATATTATGGAAACAGCTAATAGCTATCAATATTTTATATAATGTAAAGTTACGTAGTACGATGTGTGTGATTATTATTGAAATGTCACATGTCAATTACTTATGCATCTCAATACATGTGTCCAGATGCAGCAGCACATGGGATCCCAACAAATTAACTAAAAACGTACAAGATTGAGGCACTGAGGTACAATTATAAGGAAATATAACACCACCAGCTCTCCACACATATCAATAACGTAAGAGCTTAATGTTTATCAGTAATTATTTGTGAAGAGATCACTTTGTTCCACATTGGCGTTTAGTTATTATAATTTACGCAAAAATGTGTAATATTTCTTTACTAAACGCATATACTTTGTTCATTTAATTAAATTAAATAGTAATTTATGGTTTATATAATATTAATATTATAGTACTTGACACATTAGTTGGTGAGTTCACAATTTTAGTGTATATTATTATTATTAAGTAGAGTGTTTTACTAATTATCTGTGAATTTACTGCGTCACATATTTCTTTTCACTGTTTATGTATGATAAATATTTATATCAATAAGTCGATTATATGGTCATTATGGGTTTACAGGGCTGTCCCTAAGTAACTCTGTGTGCCCATATATAAATTTAAAACGACCACACAGACATATATAAGTCACTTATCTTTTGCAGGTCATCAGGATGGTAATATATTGTCTCACGTGGACCACCAGCAGTTTCCAGGAGGCTTCATACACCACAGTCCCTCCGAGGAAGACCAGACTGATGAGGCTGTGTTGCAGCGTCAAAGGGATGATATATCCACTCAATTATATATCACTATTTTATAATTAATTTGCACACATCGAATATCATATATTTTATATGTCAGTTGTAATTATTATCACTAAATGAGTTACAATTTACACACTAGTATATAATTTTTAGTTAATTTAGTAACATAGTACTAAATTCTCAGTATATCACAAGTTACAATATATCAGTTTACAAAAGATATTAAGTTTATTTAAATGTAACTAGTTAACTACCTTTTCACAGTATATCAAATAATGCAGCTAATCAATTAAAGATTCATATATTTGAGACCCAATATTAGTTTATTTATTAATATCTCAAAAAACATAAAAAGTATATAGAAAGTATATTATAATACAATCACAGTCTTGTGTAGAATTAGCTAATAGCCAGCCACTATATAATACTTATGCAAATATCTTATTGCATTTATAAGATGTCATTTGCAAATAATCCAGATTTCACAGATCACTTGCTTCAATAGAAAGCTTTACTTATCTTGTAAATTAGAACTAAATTACTCACTAAATAATCTAAATATAGATCATTTATTCAGAGTACATATATGAAGACGTATCTATATCTATAGAACTATAATTTATGATGAATACTTATTCAAATCACTATATATCTATCTTAGAAGTGTAAACAGTCATCAAAATATAGACAGTTTTGTATATTAATTCAATTCTTATAGAGAGATTTCTTATTTCACAGAGTTCATGAGGAGGATGAAATATACACTATAACCGTCCACCATTAGCTCCCAATATCCTATGAATAAGGGATCTTCTTCAATTGTTAAATAAATTATCTTCTCAGGATAATTTAAAGTCGAATAGGCACATCCAGATGGGTGAGTATAGAAAGTTCACAGTCATTGCAAATTACACTATATATATATATGTTCCACTAATCAATATCTTAGAAGCAGGCACCAAACTAATATTAGATTTTTGCTTATTTATTTCAGATAAGAGAGGCAGTCAGACATAGTTTAATGGAGACATTTATGCAAAAAGAAGGCACTAAGATCTTATATCGTGTAGTGCACATACTACGTATAGAAGAACATGTATCAATATTCGTAAGTTTACTAAATATTGACACTAATAACCAACTTGTTTATTCAACGTATATATTTATTTAAGAATCAATATTAGATTTAGCAATAAAGCCAGAACTAGTACTAAGGTTTATTCTCATCTATTGCAGATGAAAGAAGCAGTTACTACATCACAACGAGAGTACAGTAGTAAGATACGAACAGCTTATCATAGTAATATTATTATCTGATATGAAAAGGCATTAAGGCCTTACTAATTTATGCATTATGTATCAATAATTACAGTGGATTTCTCATTTAAGTCTAGCTTATTACTTATTCTATTATTTGTCAATTAATTAAGTAAGACACTGTATGTTAGCACATGAAACTTTTATATTGTGTTTATTGTTATTACGTTCATAAACTATAACGTCTTAACTTATTCTATATTAATAGATTATTATTTAATAGATATCCGAAATTTATTTAAATTGTAACATCTGTTAAACTCAATTAAGTATAAGCAATTTTAGTGAATTTTCTTTATAAATTCAACACATTTTAATTAAGTACTGTCTATATTTAAGTATTCATTAATTAATCAGTTAAGACACTAAATAGTAACACTTAATTGATCAATATCAAATCACTGTTTTTTTTGTTTTTTTTTGCAATTTTGATAAAAGGGTTTAATTGTATATGGGGCATAGCTATCCGGACTTTTCATTTAAAAAATGCCAAATTTAAATTTTTTATAAAATTTTAGAATTTCTTTAAAAATTAACATATTTTAGTTTAGACAGAAAAAAAAAAACACTATTTTTTGTTATTTAATTAAAACACTAGTGGTCTTAATTATTCAAAACAGTTCCTTTTATATAATTATTTTAAAATTAAAAATTTAGGTTAATTAACCCCAATTTTATTATTGTTGTTCATAATTTTCCCGGGTTTTTTAAATTTAAAGTTTTAATAAACACTTATTATGTAACTTAAAAATCGGGTTTAAAAAGCGTCGCCCCTTTTAGGCCCCGCAGGCAGAAAAACAATGCCAACCCACCTGAGCACGCCGCATGCGCGAACATTGCCCGTTAATTTTAAAAACCCCCCGTTTTGATTTTATAATTTCATTAAGTTAAGTCAAATTAATAAATTTATTTTTTTTTACAAACTCTTATATGACTAAGTTTTTAAATGTTTTAAGTAAAAAAGAATGTTAATTCACAATAATCAATTTAAAATAAAAAATTTCAAAAGTCAAACCCCATAAATCACTAGGCAATGATGTGCCGCCAAAATTTAAAGGGGGAATGTACCAACGCAAATGAACCGAGCGCATTGATCTAAAAGGGAATATTTACTGATTTTATAAAGAAAATTTAAAAAATTGGAATGTTTTTAAAAAATCTAATCACTAGATAACTTCTTACTTATAAAGACTATATAAAATTTTTTACTTTCCGTAGAAAAAAAAACCGGTCAAATTTGGGGGGGCCCCAAGTTTTGACGGTTTCCCCCAAGGGGAAAAGGATGCAATATCGATTTTGAACGTCTTTTATACATAAACTAAAGAGTTTTCATGTAAAATTTTTTACAAAAGCAAAAAAAGGCATAAATACATTAAAAATATATTCCCATGTGAGAAAAAAATTAACACCGTGAATAAAATTTTTTACCCAACCCTTTTGGGCAAAAGAGACAGCAAGTCAAAATAAAACTATTTTTTTTAACAAATTTTAAACAATTCTGCACTGAAATTTTTCACAGGCACTACTTAATGTTAGTAAAAATATATTAAAAATTTTTCCACTGTAATAATTGTCTAAGGCCCAAAAATATATATTTGGGGCATAGGTCTATTAGTAAAAGAGAACATTGATATCTCAGCACAATTCACTTTTTTATCTAAAAGTTTATAGAATGTCTAAATTATTAATGTTGTTCATCACAACAAAAATCTGGAAAAAAAAAAACCCATTTTTAATGCCTTTTAATTCACTTGTAAATTTTTTTTAACTCCTCCCCAAAAGCCACCAGGCAGGCAAAATGTGTAAAAATTTTTTTCAGAAGTTTTTTTTAAACAAAAAAATTGTTTAAACGACTTGCCTCCATTTGTTTTTTAAAACTTGGCCCACAACAATAACCAGTAATGTTTTTTGCACTCAGAATGCACTTAGAACCACTTTTACACGTCTACTGTCGGGGGGGGTACTCAGTGCACGTGCACCGAGAGAAGTCCCCAACCCTTTTTTTTTTTTATGCAGGAAATTTGCCAAACCAAACTTCGCCGTCCGCCCCCCGAGGGGGGGGGTCGAGGCTTTGTGGGGGGTTCCCCCCTTACCCAGGGACTATGGGGGGGGGACCGACCAAAACCCTGACTGAAGCCCTGGTCTTGGGTTTTTTGTCCCCCGGGAAAAACCCCTCAGAATTATTTTACGGTGACACCCCCCGGGCCTGAGGTAGGACACACCCCCCCCAAGGGGGCCTACGGGGGACCCCCCCCGGGGAAAACAATACCCTTCCCAAAGGGATGGGGGGACCGGGCTACTATCCCCCGACTTCCCGGGTCGACGGCCAGGATGGGGCCCCCCCCCTCCCCCTCCCCAACCCCCGGTAATAAGGGCCGCACGCCCCCCCCACCTTAGACGCCCGGGGGCGTCACAACAAAATGGCAAAAAATTCCCCTCCCAAAAAAACCAAATAAGGGCCACAGACCCACCCTTGGGGCCAACGATGAGGCCAGAGGCCCCCCCCACAATAAGGTGGGGGTTGTAACTCCACCTATAACGAAGACAACACTAAACCAACAAAACTTGCGTGGGGGAAGAGGCCGCAGTTTTCCTTTCGGCAACCCCCCACACTCAAAAACCATCGCCGCTACCTCTAAAATAAACGGGGGGGAGCGGGGACCAGGAGTCACCTCGGAACCTCCCCGGGGGCCCCCCCCATCCCCGCTACACCTACAAAAAAAAAAAAAACCACACTAACTTGGGAGCAGAGTCCCCGGCACGGGGAGCCCCCTCCCCTCCCCCCGCCCCAATGATCCCCCCCCCCCCCCTGGGGGCTATCCGGACCCCCCCGCAGGGGGCCCCGAAGCCTGCCGCTCCGCGCAGGAGCGCCCCCCGGGGGGGCCCCGATCCCAAAGGCCGCCCCCAAAAGGGGCGACCGGAGCCTGCGCCCGCCATCCACCCCGGAACTGGGGCTTTTTTGGCCCCCCCGAGCCCCAGGGAGTGGCTCCAAAACTCTCCTTTCCCCCCAAATGGGGCAGCGGGAGTGGCGCCAAAACCCCCGCACATGTCCCAACCCCAAAACGATAAAAGGGGAACGATCCCCCCCCCCGAGCATCGATTGCGGTATGCCCCCCTAAGGGAAAACGGAACCGAAGGGGGGGGCCAACACCCCCCCCCCCAACCCCCCCCCCCCCCCAAAAAAAAAACCCCCCCCTTTATTCTACCCTGGGGTCGGCCCTGCGTGCTTTGCCCCCCGGGGGAACGCACCCACACTTTTTTTTTTCCCCCCAAAGGGGAGCCCCGGGGAGTTCGAATTCTCCGACTCAAATCCCCGGCCGAGCATCCCCCCGAGACCTAGGGAAAACCCCGAATGTCACCCGGGAGGCGTTCCCCCCCCCCATAGTCCCAGGGTCCGGAGATCCAGGTTTTCGGGGCGGGAGCCCCCCAATCCCCCCGATCCGCGAAAACTTCACGGATCACCCGCCAGGAGACCGCTTTTTCCCCGGTGTTTCCACCAGGGGCCTGCAAAGCGCCCCAGTGGGGCGAACCTCATGTTCCGGAGGAATACCGATTCCCCCGGTGTTTTCGTTCCCCCCCGGGCCTCTCGCAACCCCCTATGACCTCTTGTTCCACAGGGTCCATGTACCCCGCTGATCGGGGTGGCCGAACCTTTTTTGGGACCCTTTTTCCCGCGAACCGGCTTTGATTGCAAACCCGGCTAAACCCCCCCCCCAAGGCCCCCAGCCCCCCGCGCCGAAAATACCCCTCGGGGACGGAGCCCAACCCCCGGGGGAGACCCCCTCCTGACCTCGACCCCGTCTCCCACCACAGGCGTCGAGAGGACGGGGGAAAACCCCCTTTTCCCCGGGGGGGCAGAAGCAACGACCCTACCTCCTCCCCCCGGAAACCAAAAAGGACCTGGGGACTCCACAGCCCCTTTTAGGCCCAAAACCCCTGGAAACGCGTTTCCCGATGAGGAGATCCACCCGCGCTAGAAGCTGCTGGTGGGACCCCCCCCAACCCCGCATCAGAGGAGCCCAAAAAGTCCCCACCCTCAGAGGTGGTCCCTTTTGCCAAAAAAAATTCCGGCTCAGAGACCACCTCCTGTCCCGTTCCGCGCGTTCTTCTTCGCGGGGGGCGTCCCCCCCCCAAAGAGGAGGAAGGGAGCCACCAAAACCGCGCAAAACCTCCATCCTCACAGAGCTTCCGGTTGCGGCCTCCGCTCGCGACGCCCCCCTTCAGCCTCCGGGGCTTTTCCCCAAAGCCCGGCAGTTACCGAGGGGGCCTTTTCCCCCGAAAAGTTTCCCCCCGGGATGAAGCCCGGGGGTTCCAGTAGCGGAGCGCGCCCTCAAACCCCGGGGGAGGCAGAGGCACGCCAAAACACCCGTCACCCACAGACCCCCCTTGGGGTCGGTCCACGGCGAACCCCCCCAGTTTTTTCTCCCCCTTCCCCCAGGCCCCGAAACCGGAACCCTTAAGGGCCCCCTCTCTATGGTCTCCAGGGGGCCCAAAAAGGTTCCGACCCCCACGGTCAGAGACCGAGGCCCACCACCCCGGGTAACCCCCCCCTCTTCCCGAAAAAACCCGGAAAAAAACCCCCCCAAAACCATCTCCCCTGTCCTGAAGCCAATCCGGGGTCCCGGGGGGAAAAAGTTTTTCTCACTCCCAGGGGGCCCAAAATACCAGGCCCCGCCACCACCGGGTTTTAATTTGTGGCACCCCCCCCAGAACAGTCGCAAAGGCCCACCTCTCGAATTTCTTTCCCCCGGGGAAGGAACGAGCCCCCTTAGCAAAAAAGCCCCCATATCGAGCACCAATCTCGAGGACACCCCGAAGCACGACTCTCGAACCGGCCCCCTAAAATCATTTTTCCCCGGTCGTCTACTTCTATAACGGCACTGTCACATACTTGCCGCGGCCCCACCGCAAATCCGGGGACGACGTCGTTGAGACGACATGGAGGGAGCCCCCCGCACCCCCCCACCCCTTTCCTATTACCACCCTGGAAGTCTTTCCCCTTTTTTAGCCGCTCATAATCTGAAAAAAAATTGGTTCTTTCTGTGGGGGGGTTTTCTTCCCCTTGGAGGTTTTTTACCAGCAAAAGGGGCCCCCCCCGGGGTTATGTGTTTTTCCTTTTACCTATCAGTGGACAAGCCCCCTTTTTGGCCTGCACCCCCCTCGCACTCTTTTTTCCCCCTACCACGAAAACCGCGGGGGATCGGGGGATTTTCGACCAAAACCCCACTGGGGATGACCCCCCCTCCCCCCGAGGGATGCCCCCTAACCAACCTGACAAGAATCCTTTTTTTTTTTTTTTTTTTAAATCAGGAAATTTGCCAAAAACCCAAATTTGCCGCCCCGCCCCCCGGGGGAGGGCCAGGAGCTTGGGGTGGATTCCCGTCCGAGTACCCCCGGGGGAAAGGAGGGGGGGGGGCCCACCTAAAACCTGATGAAACCCCGGTGTAGGGGTTTGTCCACCCCAACCGCTAACGCATTGCATCACGGTGGACACCCCCACGTCCTTTTTGGAACCATCCCCCGAGAGATACTAAGGTTCCCCCCCCAAGGGGACTTTTTTTTCCCGGGGTTGGGCAGGGGGGGAGCCGGCTAAGCCCCCCCGGACCCCCAGAGTCGACTGAAAAGGGGGGGGGCCCCCCCCCTTCTCCCACCAACCCGGGGAAAAGGAAAACCCCCGCCGCCCACCCCCCTTTTAAAAGTCCAGGACGTCCCAAAATACGTGGAAAGACATGTAACATCCCCCAAAATAGCCGAGAAGGGCCCCGGGGCCGCCCTTAGGGCCAACAACGAGGCACTATGGCCCCCCACGTAAAAATGGAGGGTTGTACCCCCACCTATGAACGAAGGACAACAAAACAAGACTACATAAATTTTGGGGAGGTAAAAAGGCCGGGACCACCTCCGCAACCTCCCCCTCCAAAACCCCCCCACACCGCCCCCTACTAACATAGCTTCGGCAGGGGCCGCGAGTCCCCCCGGGCACCCCCTGGCAACCCCCCGCCCCCCGCTACTCACTCCCAAAGACAAAACGACATGAAGGGGGACGCATTTATTCCGACTAACCCCGTCAGATGGTGGAGGCACCGAACTTACCTTCCTCCCTTCCCGATCGTCCCAAAAAACCGGGCTTCTCTCCTGGGCCCCCTCCGGGCCCCCGGGAGACCTCCGTCGCTTTGGGGTAACCCCCCACCGCCCCAATACGAGGAGGAAAAAAACTTCTCTTGCAGGCCCAGATCCCCACGTGATTCGCAGACCCCCCGGGCCCCCGCACATCCCACAATAACGCGCGTACAAACGCAGCCCATGCCCCCCTTTTTTCCACACCGATAAAGTGGCAGGTTTTATCCTCCTCAGAGGGGCCCTATTGACGTAGCCCAAAGGCGTGACATCTGTAACAGGGTGGGGGGCAAGGCAACGTCACCGTCACCCTCCCCCCCCCCCTCCTGTTGCCCTCCAAAAAAAATTTTCTTCCCCCGCCGCAACAAGCCACGGGTTCCAAGCCGTTTTTTCGAGGGCCCCCAATCTGGCCCCCTTGGGGGCCCCAACGAGCAACCCACGTGGGAACCTCCCCCCGGATCCTCCCTGGTCTGTACCCCCAAACCCCCCCAAAAGAACCCCATCCTACGCGAGGGACCCAAACCCCCCACCTATCATTCCCCCTTAAAAACTTACGAAGGTTGAACCCAAAGGATCCCCTTCCCCTAGAGTCCCTACCGGAAGGACCCCGGAACCCCCCGTGACTCCCCGGCGCAACCAGACCCCCGATACCTAACCAGGAAAACCCCCTCCTTTTTCCCCCTTCAATCCCCGCCCAAACCCATCCCCACCCTCACCCCCCAAAACGTCAGGAAACCACCGACGCAGGGGAGGGGCAGAAGGGAGACGCGCTCTCCCCTCTTTCCACAGGTCCGGCCTTCCTTGGAACCACCTTTTCGCCCCCCAAAGCCTCCTCCTCTTTTAGGGGGCCCCAACCGGGAAATCCCCAAACCCCGCCAAGGCGGGGCGGCGGAGCCCCGGGGGAAGGGGGCCCCTAACGCAACCGCAACCCTCCTACCCGGGAGGGCCCCCCACGCAGGGGAACCACCCCCCCCAAGGGGGGCACCCAGCCGCCCCCCAAAATTCCCCCCCCAACGGGCCCTAACCGACCACGTCGCCCAAAAACCCGAAGCGCGGTCAGAAGGGCCCAAGTCGGTCCTACTGGGGGCTCCACATCAGGCCGTCAAAATCCCCCTCGCGCTTGGCGGAGACCCCCCGAAAAATGGTGGGGGGGGCTCTTCCTCGCACCTTCTTTCCTTTTAAAAAACCCCAAAAATTGGGAAACATCGACCCCGCGGTACCAATTTCCCCCCGGTAGGCGGTAAACCCCCCTCTCCAAGGCCGAGACTCCCCTCAAAGGGCCCCCGGTTCTCATCCCAAAAGGGTCCATCCTCGGGTGACGGGGATGTAACCAACTACTTCTCTTATCACCCACCACTTCCTCGAGGGGGCCGGGCGTCTCGGCCTGCATTCCCCAAGGGGCCCGGCCCCCCGCCCCCTCTCCCCTTGAGTGACGAAGGTCTCTCCTAACTAAGAACCCCCGAGTAGTAAAACTCTGGAGCTCCTCAGTAAAAGCCCGGTGGGTGCGTTCTCCAAAAACCCAAAGTAAGGGTTTTGGCCGAAAAAGGGTCCAAACCCTTCCGCAAAACTAGCCTCAAAACCCCCTTTCAGAGGCATTTTTAAAGGGTTTTCCCCTCTTTTGGGGAGATTTGCGTAGTCCCCCTTTTGCGGGGGGCCCTCCTTCGCTTTTGGACTTACCCCCTGTTTTCCCCGGGATGCCCCTTTCCACCTTAACAGTCTGTCGTCGGGAGCCCCAAATCGTCCCCATCACTCTACTCACTCGGCTTGGAGGGCTTGGGAAAAAAACGCTCCCAATCTCCATCTCCTCGTCACTAACCCCCCTAACCCTTTTAGGGGGGGAGAACTGAGAGCCGATACTCTACACTGTATCCTCCTCGAGTCATTACTCAAAACCGCCGAAAACCCTCAGATCGATAGGATCAGTATTGCACGCAATCATGGGGCCACAAAGGGTCCACCGCGCAGCATTTTCGCAAAAAATTTCAGTTATTAACCAGCCGTAGTAAAGCCCCTGAATGTACTCAGAATTTTTTTATCCCCAGAACGGGGATGTCCTCCCCAGCTCTTTTGGTCGTCATTGGACCCAAACCTCCCCTCACGGAAGCATGATGACATCTATTACCCCTCGCGAAATTTTTCCCGACGCTGTAGCCTTTTCCTCTGCGGACCCTCGACAAATCCCCGACGACCCTTTTTCGATGACAGAGGAGGGAGCCAGGCCTACACCCCCCCCCCCCCCCCCGGTTTTTGGGGTCCGAACCCAGGGTTCGCTTTTCTTTAACCTTCATATTGAGAAAAAGAAAATTGGTTTTTTTTTCGGGGGTTTTCCTTCCCCCTTGGAGGTTGCCTTACTCGCAAAAGGGGCCCCCCCCCCCGGGGTTTTTTCGGGGTTTTTTTCCTTACCTAGTGCGTGGGGAAGTCCTTTTTAGGGCCTGCACGCCATCACTCCTCATTTTTCCTTCGCACAACCCCTCGGGGGCCTCGGATTGCGACAAAACCCTACACTCAGGGAGAATTGTGTCCCCTGAGGGGGACGAAGAGATCCTTTTTTTTTTTTTTTTTTTTAAGTCAGAAATTTGCCCAAACCAACTTTTTGTCCTAAACCCTTTTGGGAGGGCCGGAGGCTCGTGGGGATTCCCGCCCCCAATTCCGAAGGACTAACGGGCGGGTACGCCCAAAAATGCTTTCCCCTGGTCGTTAAGGGAAGCCACCGCGGAACCGCGATCGCATTTTTCACGGTGGACACCCTGCCGGGTCCTGTTAAGGATGCAACCCCGGGACTAAGCTGCCCTCCAAAAACCCCCCCCCGAGGGTAAAAGGGGGGGGGCCGGGGGATCAGCTCACTCCCCATACACGAGGTCAACGTGCAATGGGGTTTTGGGCCCCCATCCCCCCTGCTCCCGGTTGGCGAGGTGACCGCATTACCGACCCACATGAAGTTGACGTACAAGACTCACGAACTGACGTTACACTACATGTATACCCAACCCAGTAATAAAAGAGACCAAAAAGGGGGCCCAGCCCGACCCTAGAGAACCCTACATTAAAGGCCGACAAACAAAAAAAAGGGGGGGGGAGAGATGTAAAACCCCCCCTTTTTTTACAAAAAACAAGAGGCCCCAAAAAAAACATAACCCGGGGTAGGTGTAGGGGCCCCGGAGCCCCCCTCGGCAAACTCCCCGGCCCCCAACCCCCTCCCGCTACTAAACAGAAAACGACAAGGGGCAAGAATAAGGGGCCAAAACCCCCCCTCTTACGGGGAACATGGCCCTCCTCATAACAAAATTTAAAATCACGGGCGAATCAACTCTGTTGGGCGCAGGGGAAGCCACGGATGCCCTCTCGAAACACTCCGCCCCCCCCCGAAAACTCCGAGGGCCCGCCCGGGACTGGGGGGTGCTATCAACCCCCCCCCTCAGGGCCCCCCCCAGCCTGCCCCCCATTAAGAGGGACATTTCCCTTCCCCTAAATCCGCAGGGGGCACAACTTCCCCGGACACCCCTCGACCTGCACGGTGGTTTGCTTGCCTTCCCTGATGGCCGGGGCACAAGGGGCCGCCCCTCACAATGGGGGCCCCAAAGGGCCCTTTCCCTTTCCCCAAACCCCCGGAAACCAGCCGCTGCGAAGAGTAAAGCCCCCAACCTGTTGGACGAGTGCCCAAAAGGCGTGGCTTGAAAACGTATGGGGGAGGGGCCCCAAGGGGGGAACCGTCAGCCTGTCCACCCCCCACGAACATACCAAAGGCCCATTTTGGATGCCTTGGAGCTCCCTTTTTGGTTTCCCTTTTTACCGCCCCCTTTATATATTTTCATTGTTTTTCCGAACCTTTTCCTCGGGGTCCGTATGGGAGCTTGTTGGTATTCCCCCCTTTCCCCCGCAAACCTTTCCCCGTAACTTTGGGGTTTTTTTGACGGGGGGTATAATGGGAATTTTGATTTCTTCCTCTTGTTTCTTTCCCTTTCCATTTTTTTACCTTCTCTTCCTTTCTTGTGCCCTATTCCAGTTGTTATGTGCGTCCCGTTTCTTTTTTCGGGTCATTTTGGAAAAGGGGGAATTTTCGTCGCGTGCCGTGTTTGCGCGTATTGCTTTAGAGCTTGCTCCGGAATTATCCAGTGCGTTGCAGTGGGGGTTTGTCTTCCTGCCTTGCTTAACTTCTTTTCCAGATTTTTTTGAGGGTTCCAAACCCGAGTTATCCCTCCATCCTCATCAATATCCTGTAATAGTCGTGATGGAGGGATCTTTTTAATCGGGGGTTTTTGGTTTTTTTGCCATCCCCCTTCCCCAGCTCTTCCTCGACCTAGCCCCTTTGGTTTCCCCTTGGATGCGGGCTTCCGGTGGTCTTCCCCTTCTATCATCTGCACTCATCATGGTCCGTCGAGAGACTCGTTCTGAGTCGACCCCCCTTAAAAAGGGAAACATTACCCCCCCTGAGGACAACCTTTTATTTCCTCTAAAGGGTGTCCCTTTTTATAGGGTGATGGGGGCCCCATTTTTCCACTCGAGGTTGGGCCCTTTAACCCAAGCCCCCCCTCCTCCTTATTTGTTTGGTTGTGTTTTGGTTATTTGATTTTTTTTTTTTGTATCCCCCTGTCCCGCTGCGGCTCCCCCCCCCCCCGGGTATACCCCCCCCGCCCCAAGGGGCCCCCAAAAAAGATTGGGGCCCACCCCAAGGCCGGGGGCCCCCAATTCCCCCCCCGGGGGGGGGTATGATTAGGCCGGGGGGAAGCACCCCGGCCGAACCGGGCCCCTTAAAAACCCCTTTTTGGGGTTTGACGCCCCCCGGGCTTTCAGGGGCCCCCAAAACCCCATGTGTGGGTCCGCAGCGGGGGGGGCCACCCGGGGGGGCCCCCCCGGGCGCTTTGGGGGAGTCGCCCCCCCCCCGGCCCGCCTACAAGCCCCGGACACTTAGTGAGCGCCCCTGGAAAAGGTTCGACAAGGGGGGGCCCTCTCCGGCGGCGGTTGGGGAAAGGAAAAAGGCCCCCCCGGAGAACTCTCTCGCGCCCCCGGGGCCCCCCCCCCCCGGAAAAATCCGAGCCCCCGCGACAGGGGGGGCCCCGGGACCCCCGGTTGCCCCTGGGAACCCCTCCGGTAGCCCCGGGGAACCCGGCGCGCCTTCTCCCACCCCGGCCCCAATTTTGGGAAAAGTCCCCGCGGCCCGGGTGGCAAGTCCAGGGGGGCCCGGGGGAGAGCACCTCTCCAAACCGACTCTGGACTTCCCTCTCGCCCCCGAGCCCCCCCGAAAGTCCGAGGGCCCCCACGGCCGCCCCGGGGGGCCCCCTCCGGGCGGCCCCCTTTGGAAAAAACCCCCCCGGGTATCCCTCGGGGGACACGCGTACCGTCGCGCCGACTCACAAGGGGGGGCACGACGTGCCCCCCCCCATTCCAACAGGATTTTTTTATGATAGTACCCCAAATTTGAAAAAGTTCTGTTAAAGCGAGAAACGCGCTTTCAAACTTCGTCTGAAAAAAATTTTGGGGATTTGCCCACTTCTTAAAAAGTTAAAAAGAAGCATTATCGAAGCGCCCCGGTGGTTTTGGTTTTGGGAGTGTTTTTTTTTTTGAACTGCGAAAATCGCTGGACCCGAATTTTCCCCCGGGTTTTAAACTATTTTTTTTTTTTTTTTGTAAAATTTTTTTTTTTTTTTTGTTTTTAGGAACTTTTATAAATTAAAAATTTTTTTTTTAAAATAATTAAATTTTAAAAAAATTTTTTTAACATTTGTTCCATATATTAAAAAAAATTCGTTGCTTTCGTCAAAAAAATATTGGAAATTTTTAAATTAAAAAAATATTCCTACAAAAAAAAAAAATTAGTAAAAATTTTATCAAAAATTTAAAATTTTGGGGGATTTTTAAAAATTTTTTTAATTTTATTTTTTTTGGGTAAATTTTTTAAAAATTTTTTTAAATTTTCAGCTCAAAAAAAAAAATTTTTTTTAAAATTTTTTTAATTTTTTTAGAGCTTATTTTTTTTTTTGGGGGGGTCTCGGACATTTTTTTGTATATTTTGGGGGAGAAAACAAAGCTAAGTTCGACCATAAGGGACCCAGCCGTTTTTTTTAAAGAAAGAGGGGAAAATCGTACGGAGAAGACGGAAAGCGGGGTTTTTTTAAAATATCGACCGTTAGTTACACAGTACAAGGAAATTTAAAATTTCCCCGGGGAAAATTTCAAAGGGGGGGAACAAATTGTTTTCGATAAAAGCGTTTTTTACAAAAAGAATCGCTTAAAGGAAGTAGTAAAAAAAAAAAATTTTTTTTTAAAAGGGGGAAATTTTTTTGCAAAACTCCAGCAAAATTTTTTTAAAAAAATTATTTTATTTTATAGTAGTAAAAATTTTTTCCGTATAATATTAAACTTTTTCCCTAATTTTATATTTTGAAAAAAAGCAATCAAATTTTTTTTTTTAAAAAAATTTTGGGGAAAAAAAAATGAAAAAAAATTTTTAATGTCAATTATTAAAAATATTTATTATTTTTAAAATGTTCCTAAAAACAAAAAAAAAATTTAAAAACAACAAAAAAAGAAAAAAATAGTTTCCACGGCGAGATCGACCCAGCATCTCGCAGTTACAAAGAAAACACTAAAACTAAGCCACCGGGGCGCTTCGATAATGCTTCCTTTGCAACGTCTTAAGAATGTGGAAAATCTTAAACTTTGTTTTTCAAAACGAATCTTGAGAAGCGCGTTCTCTCGCTTTCCCGAACTTGTTTCTAATTAGGTATAACATAAAAAAATCCTGGGTTTAAATGGGTGAGGGGCACGCGTGCACTCCCCGGGTCACCCTGCCTCGAAGACGCCCCGAGGGGCCCGGGGTTGGGGGGCCCCTACCCCAGGGACTTTTGGGAGGGGGGGCCCCCGGCTACCCAGCCTGGAGACCCCCAATCAGAAACCCTGAGGTCCCGGGATTGGTCCTGGGGAAACCCTTTCCCACGAACGGGCCCCGGGGAAACCAAATCAACTTTGGCCCTCTCCGGGAAAAGGGCCCCTTTGGGAAACAACCCTC
Organism: Nylanderia fulva; assembly: GCF_048542155.1. Lineage (NCBI taxonomy): Eukaryota > Metazoa > Arthropoda > Insecta > Hymenoptera > Formicidae > Nylanderia > Nylanderia fulva. Next base: position 108,972 of record NW_028190313.1, read on the forward strand.
CGGGCAAAGCCCCTCGGGTGACCATGTTGACCCCTCCCCGGCGCGACCCCCCCCCGGGCAAAGCCCTGGGGAAACCCCCCGGGGCAGAGCCTCTCGGGAAAATCGCGCACGGCACCCTCCACTGGGGCCCCCCCCGCCGCCGACGCCCCCCCCCACCCCCCCAAGGAAACCCCCCGAACGACCCCCCCCCCCAGGAGGGAAAGGGGAAAAGAAACCCCGGACGGGAGAAGCCGTCTACCCGACAGCTTTTTGGGCCAAGAGCATTTTGGGAAAGGAACGCCAAGCGCCGTGCAGTCCCTTTCCCTAACGGTGCTATGCCACCGGGAAATCTTTCCCCCCCCCAAGGAGGCCCCCAAAAGACGGAGGGGTGGGCCCCCCGGATTTTATTAATATGGGGGTGACAAAAAATTTCCCTTTTTATTTCCCCTCTGCGTTTCTTTTTGTTCTATTAAATTTTTAATCTGAAAAATTTTTTAATAAATTTTTTTTCTTCTAATAATTTTTTTAAAAATTAAATGAATAGGGGAACCGTTATCCCCTAATATTTCAATACCGTTCTAAATTTTTCTTGTGATAATGGGAAAGATAATAACAATGCTCTAAACAATGAGATTAAAAAATCACTCCTATTTTGTGGCACATGAGTAATTCGATAAGAAAGATAGTACTCTACCCGAACAAGTTGTTTGCGCGAACGCGTGAAGGAAAAGCGCGTATTTGAAGGCCGAAAGAAATTAATCACCCTTTAAAATTAACAAGAGTTTTCTTTCACAATTTTTAAAAAATACAGTAATTTTTAAAAAGGGTTTCCCAAAAAGAAAGCCGAGATCGTTTTTCCCAAATAGTGTGGGGTAATAAATTTCGGTAAATTTTTAAGCGGTTTTTAAAAGGGGGTTTTAGTACTGGAACCCCAGAGACTACCGCGCAATTTTGGTGGGCGTTTTTTTTTCGGGGCGGTACTGAAGCCCACTAATTTTTACTTTACCAAATTTTAAATTTCCCGGGTTTTTTTAAAAAAATTTTGAAGGTTTACGCGAAAGGGGGCCTGTCCTTTTTGGGGCCCCCGTAATTTAACCCCGAAACAAGCACCACCTGACCGCGCGAAATGCTCGATAGCGAATCGATTGGGGTTTCGGAACCAGTGATCGAACGGCGCATGTCCCGGTTTTTTAAAAACTTTAAACAATGCAGTGATCGTTGCTTTCCCCGGGTTTAAACAATGTTGTTATTGCCCGCTTGTTAAATAATCCTGATTTATCGCCTACTTGTTTATATGGGCGAGCCTTTTTTCCGCGGTTTTTTCGCATATTCATCGGAAGAAAATATCGATTTTTAGACAGAAAAATACAAACTTAGATAATTATATTAAATTTTCTTCTCAATTTCCCAACCCATCCCGCCCGCCTTGTCACCCGCTGACAATAGCCGCTATAAATTTTCGATCGCAATTGATAGTGGGGGGCGCGCGCCGGCGCGGCGAGATACACGTGATTTATCGCGTGGAATGTCGCTGATCAGCTAAAAACGATGAACACGTGTTGACAGTGTGGTGCGATCAGCTGACAATAGTGAAACGCGGTTTCGATGTAAAAAAAAATGTGTGCGAATGTGAAAAGTGGGTTACAGTGCGTATGTGATGTGTAATCAAGTCATAGCGAATAAAGTGAGCAAAGGTGGTGTGAGTGATGGGGACGCTTCGTTCCTTTCTGTCTATGCGTTGGTGTCGTTACGTGCTTTTGTGAAAGGGGGAAAAGTAGACGATTTTTACGAGCGGACGCACGAGCTCGGAGGTCGCGGTTCGAACGGTGCCCCACGCGTACGATCCCGTCGTCGCCGGGATGCAGTTTTGTGATCCGGGCGAGAGGCCATCGGTTTGGAGGCGAAATTGGAGCGCACAAGGCAGAGTGCTCCGATGCGAGGTGTCGTATCGCCCCTTCAGTCATTTAGGCCCGTGAGATGAGTCCATGGATGTTACTCTCCCGACCATCTCCGCCAAAAGTGGTCTCGCATTCGCCTGGAAATGATTCCACCCGTGATGCTGCGTATCCACGGTTGTCCTCCTGTACTGGCTCCGGGATGGCGAGAAGCGGCGCGCCGATCAGGAAGTGGCCCGGGAGTCAGTGCTGTAACATCGTCTGGATCAGTCAGAGAGGGCCTGTAATAGACGAGAATTTAAAACAAGCCTCAATTTGTGTAAGGAGAGTGGTCAGTTCCCTCACAGGTGAGGGGTGGTTTCACCTATCACCCTCCGTAAGTGATACTTAGCGGATTTGACGGCTGCCTCCCACAATCCGCCGAAGTGCGGAGCTGCTGGTGGATTGAAGTGCCACCGTATGCCGTGTTCAGCAGCTACGCGTTGCGATTCCACGACCCTCTGTGGATGCAGCGACGAAGAACTCACGTAAAGTGCGGGTCAGCCCCGATGAAGGTCGTTCCACAGTCGCTATATAGGTCCGTACAGAGACCTTCGACGTGAGACAAAGCGACGTAAAGCGCGATGAAAGGCCTCTGAAGAATAATCCGAGACAAAGTTCGAGGTGGATGGCTCTGGACCAAAAAGCAGATGAATACTGCGATAATAGCCCTTATAGGCGCGGTGTCCTCGTCCCTTTGCTCGTCCGGATGAGGATGGGGTCCTGCATATCCACCCCAGTGCGCAGAAATGGCCGATTGGAGTGACCCTATCGCGGGGTAGATTACCCATCGGTGGTTGGAAGCGTCTTTTGCCGCCATCTTGTGCAGGTACGCAACGATGTAGTTGCTGTTTTACAACTGTGCGTCCTCGTGGAATCCAGAAGCGCAGTCGAAACAGCCCCAGGGTAATTTTGCACTCCGCCATGCAGCGTCCGAACAGTGACAGGATTCCACCAGCAGACGAGTCAGCCACGACGAGGTTGAATGACATCGGGTGCCTCTCATTTGTGCCAGCAGGGCGTTTCTTAAGCCGACCTCCCACTCTCAGAACACCATGGTCCGTCGGGGAAAACGGAGTCAGCTTGGCTAATGTGCTTGCTTGGTGCGACGGGGGTCCAGCTGCGACTGCGGTGATCTCGTCCGTGAAGTGCAGTGTCTGAAACTTCTCGAAGCCAGCGAAAAAGGGGCCTTTGTCAAGTTCCTCCGGACTCAACGTTAATCCAGCGGTTTTGAGGCGGCTCAGAAGCGCGCACCCCGCGACGGCACTATGCGGATATCCGTAGCAAACGATGCAGAGATGAAAGCGGAGAAAGGTTTTTCTGGCTCGACGATGACCCGGTTGACGGGCATCAGACTCGGGGGTTTTTCCTTTTCTGGCACGTCGTCCTCCTTGGGGATCTCTATCTCGGAATTTGGCCAGGCCGTTCGTGCTGTGATAACCAGGTAGGTCCTGTCCACCATAGAGCGTGGATTGATTAGTTCGCTTGGATTAATACCCCTTGATGCAGTTTTTTTTTTAACGCAGTGGGAATCCTCAATTCGCACCTGATCTAAAAAATGGAGTTCTTTTCTAGAAAACGTTGCCACTCTCAGCGTCGGATGGCGGCAGCGGGGTGTCCCAGCCCAATCCTTGCAGCCACGTGGATTAAATGAGAATTTTTGCTCGAATCACACGGGAGCGAGCCACCCCATTGGATCGAAGAGCCGTGCGGTTTCGGACAAAAAACCGTTCTTCTTCGTGTGGTTGATGGCAGCGGGGCGGATGAAATCGAAGGAGAACTGGTCGTGTTGCGGGTGCCAGCGGAGTCCTAGCGTGGAATGGCTCTCTCCTTCCCAGGCTGGTGGCAGTTGCTGCAAACGATGATCGCTTGGTACTCCAGTTCAGGATCCTCTCTTTTCATTGGCTGCCCATTCTTCAACGGGAATCCCCCGCCAAGCAGAGGTTGCGAATTTCCATCTGGAGTGCGATCGCATCGTTCAGCGTATTTTGGCCGGTGACCACATCGTCGACGTAACAATCTCGACGCAGAGCCACGGCGCCACAGGAAACTGCTCTTCTTCGTCTGTTGCGAGCTGAGGGAGTGTCCGTATGGCGAGAAACGGGCACAGGGCCAACCGTAGGTGACCGTTCTCAGCTGGTACTCTCGCACTTCTCTCAGTTGAATGACGCCACAGGATCGTTTGGATTTGCAGTCATCCGGTGCCGAGTATCTGCCGATACATTTTCTCTATATCAGCAACTAAGACATACTGGTGTTGACGCCATCGGAGTAGTACGTCAGGAAGAGCGGGCAGAAGATTTGTTTCCAGTCATGAGATGTGCGTTTAAAGAGTCTCCTGTTCGCGTTCGCTGCGCCCCCATTGAACACCGACCCTCAGCTTCGTCGGGGCGCTGGACTCCTTGAGTACTCCATGATGTGGTAAGTACGTTGACTGATTGCTAGTTGTGGAGCATGTCACCCACGTCATATGTTTCAGGTCTTCGTTTTCTGTCATGAAGTTGGCGATACAGATTGCCGAATCGAGGGTCCTGGACGCATCGCCTCTCCATCTTGTGAGAAGCCGCTCAGCTGGTTTGCGGGTTTCGCGGAGTGCAGTGATTGTGAGGAAAAGGCAGCTTCACCACGTATCGTCCTGAAGAGGTGCGAGTGTGCGTGGCAGAAGAATTCCTCGCATTGCTACTCTTCAGCGGGGAGGGGTCGTGACTGCGTTGGGCTCCCCCTTCCTGTTCCAAACTACCTGCACCAGCTCGAGTAGCTCGTGATCGGCAGTGGCACTGGAAAGTGCGACGGTGCTCTTCTGCGGATGCGACGTCGGAGCCTCCAGAGAGTATCCTCCTAGTTTATGTCTTCTCTGCGCGATTGGCATCTGAGGTCCACCCTTGCGTAGACCCTCTTCAAGAATTAAGGAGCACACCTCCGCTCCCAGGAGTAGCTCGGCTGGATCGTTCTCGCGAAATTGAGGGTCCGCCAGTTGGAGTCCTCGAAAAATGCGGCCAATCTTCTGGTGTGGCTGGAGTGAAACCTTGGAGAAGTGATAGGCGTGGCGTATAACGCTATCACGGGGAAGCCGGGCGTTTTTTGATGTCCGAAGTGAGTGCAAACGTGACCTTGCCACGCGTTGATCCTGGTCGTTTCGCCTCCGATCCTAAAGATGGCCATGTCGGTGCGTGATCGAGGCAGGTTTCAGTCGTACCAGTTGCTTCAGAAACGACGACACCTCTGGATTCCCTGATCGATCAATGCTTGGACGTCGTGCGGTGCTCCATGGCGATCGGCTACGTTTTAACCCGAGCAGTGGCGAGGAGTACAGCCTTCTGCTCCTTGGCTTGTGCAGTGCGGCGAGTGAAGTAGCTTTTTGGTTGTATGTTTCGGTTGACCCCTGTTGTATGCGTCGTGCAGTGAAGTGTTTTATGACGTGCCTTCATGTGTAGCAGTTCTTCTTCGACTGACATTTTGTAAGATAATGATTTCCGAGGCAGTTGAAACACCGTCTGTGCGTCTCAACGAAGGCCTTTTCGATCTCTGCAGCGGATTTTGTCTTAATTCGCGACACGTATCAGATGGTGCTTTCATGGCAAACAGTGTGCATTGTGGGGAAGGTCAGTTTCCGTGCTTCGCAACATGTGTCTTCGCCGTTTGTGAAGACTCTCCGAAGTTCTTCTTTTAGAGTCTTCGGATGCACGGCCTTTAAGTGTGAACATCCGTCGCGTCATAACTCCAAAAGTGTTTTCGTGCGGTGGTGACTTGTTGGAGTCGGGTATGGAATTTTTCCCTTCCATTCGAGTGTGTGCGTCGAATTGTTTCGACGATAAGATAGTTTAGGAGGTCCATTCCGTGAGATTTCAAAGGGACGACCTTTCTCTTCTGTGCGTTGACGACTGTGACGGCAGCGTTTGTGGGTGCAATGCAGTTCGTCAGCGGTTCCGTTCTTCATTCTCGCACGGCGGTGAATGCGGCGAAGTTGCTGGATGAGTTCCTCTCGTTTTTCGTAGGTTTGCCACAGTATCGGGCCATGCACGTTCGTATTGTCTCCTGTCACCGGTAATGAAAATTATCAAATTTTTTAGCCTGTCCGTTCAAACCGAACCGAAGATGATGCATGCGTTCGATGTTAAGATGGTGGCGTTATCACCGACGACAGACGGAAGAGATCTCGGAAGGTTGGCCACTCGGAGTAAGCTCCCGAAACCTGCGGAATCCTGACCCGAGGTAATGCGGTTTTTAGGAGCGGCTTCGTTTAGCTTGACGGTCTCCGAGGCTGACCCAATGCGTTCAGCGTACCGTCCAGGATGCTCCTTTGCTGTACGTACGTATTTTCAGTCAAATCATGGAGTCCCTGAAGTAACGTAATCACTTTCTCTGAACTTATCTTCAAAAGGCAATGCGCAGCTGATCGTGCTGATGACGAACTTATCCCCGGCTTGATCAAGAAGTCTGATGCGGGTTTGTGACGGCACTGGATGTGATGTTAGGAGGGGCCTATCTTCTTCAGGTATTTTGACCGGCGTGAGATCGAATTGGATCTCACGCTGACTATCTAATAAATATAGCGGCATCCATGATGGAAAACTCACTGTATTTCTTTTCAACCTTCCCCTTTCGTCTTCAAGACCGTTACACGCGTGCCGGCGCGACGACCTGAAAAAATCCGGCTCGAAGGACCCAAAAATATGTTTTTCGCGAACGCGTGAAGGAGAGCGCGTATTTGAAGGCCGAAAGAAATTAATCACCCTTTAATAATACACAGAGTTTACTTTCCACAATTTAAACATACAGTAATTTTTACCAAAGTTTTCCCAAAAGAAAACCGGATCGATTTCCAAGTGAGTTTTGCGGTAATAATTTGCGGTAATTTCTAAGCGGTTTAATAGCGGTTTTTACGTACTGAGACTCGAGAGACTAGCCGCGCAATTTTGGTGGGCGCTTCTTTTATCGGTGCGGTACTGAAGCCCCACTAATTTTTTACTTCACCAATTAATTTTTGGTTATTTAAAAATGTTCGAAAAAGGGGACGCAGGGCGCCTGTTTTTTTTTGGCGGCCCTAATTTACGCAAAACAAGCACGCACCTGACATGCGCGAAATGCTCGATAGCGAGATCGATTGGCTTTCGGAAGCCACGTGATCGAACGGCGCATGGTCTGTTACATCGATAATCAAAGCAGTATCTTTGCTTTCGGTTAAGCAATGTTGTTTTTATTGACAGCTTGTTAAAATAATCCTGATTTATCGCCTACTTGGGTTTTTTTTCGGCGAGCCTTTTTTTTCCGCGGTTTTTCGCATATTCATCGGAAGAAAATATCGATTTTTAAACAGAAAAATACAAACTTAGATAATTAATTAAATTTTCTTCTCAATTTCCAAAAAGTCTTTTTTGAAACCATCCAATGGGATGATGTTTATCAAAAATCTTAATGTTTTAATCCAAAAAATTTTTATGCTTTTATTAATCATTAAATAAATGAGCTTTATGTGAGATCTCATTTCTATTTATTAATTTTTGTGCATGACATCCGCACAGACTTTCCCATTGCCGTCGTAGTTCATTTTTATTGTAACACAATAATTCGAGCCGATTTCAAAAGTTTTTTATTTTGAATTCACGCTGGCTTTTAATAATGCGTCCGTTTTAAGAATTTTCTTTCCAATTTGTTGGACACAGTTTTTAATTGGAGCGTGTCAAACATTTGAAGGATTGGATTAAATTAAACAAGAGCCTGATTTTTGATTAAAATTGGGGAATCAAATTTCTAAAAGATTGTTTTAATCAGGATGTTAAAAAAAAAAAAACCGTCTCATCTTAGATTTCTTTCTTTGTTTTGCTAATAATTATTTTCATTTTAAGTTTTGTATCGAAACACAAATTTTTTATAGACGTACTATTAAAGACATTTTAAGAAATGAAATTCTTTACGCCCATAGACAAAGGCACAGAGGGTTTGATTAGATATTTATTTAACCCCGTTTTTACATCTCGATCGATCTCCCGGTGAGTTATGTAATGGGTTTTTTCGATGAGCAAAGCAGATTATTACATTATTTTTTAATAAGGAGCGGGGTTCGACTGGATGATAAATTTAGATACTCTTAGATAAACAAAACAAATTCAATAATAGAAAATATTCGTCCTATCCAATATTATTTCACGTGTGCGAAAGAATTTTCTTTCTCTTCAAGGCCATGTAAGTTAGGGCCGTCTTTAGTCTCTCAGCGTTTCCTTGAACCCGCTTCCTTTTGTTTCTTTGATTCCTGATGTTGCTGATAAAAGAGATAAAAGGGGTTTTTGAACTTATCATCCGTATCTATACCGTGTGAAATTCGAGATTTGTTTGGGAGTTGGGAGAGAATTCGGGCTGCCAGTAATTGATAAATTTTTGGTCTTGGAGTCTTGATAAAATTGATAAAAATTTGCAAATTTTTTGTCATCCCCTTATTAAACATCTCTGAAAACGTGACATCGACAATTAAAAAAAAATCAGATTTTAGAGTGGGGTAAACCCTTGTCTAAATAAACTTAACAAATTTATTAGAGTTTACAAAGGGCAAAACGTGCATTAATAATGTAACGGCGTGGCCGTTACTAACGCCTCGCGGGCCCGATCACCCGCCCGCCACTTGAGGCTATGGCGCCTAAGGCGCCCTAAACCAAAAACATAAGCGATACCACGGGTACCCTACCCCGGGGCCCCCCACTACAACCCCAGAGGCGCCCCCTACGACGCCGGCGTTACCCCCACCACAGTCTCGATGTAGAGTGGGGGAACCGCCGGCAGGGTATATAAGCCGGCTCGACGGATGAGCCGGCACCAGTCCTGTTCCGGACCTCCTAGCCAGGCCAAGGGTTTTCTCGTTGTTACGCCGGGTTTCCCGGTTTCCCTGGCCTCCTACCTTTAGTTTTCGGGCAACGGGTTTTCTCGTTGTACGCCGGGTTTTCCCGGTTTCCGGCCCTTTCTTCCTGCTACACGCCGGGCAACGGGTTTTTTCGTCATTACGCCGGGGTTTCCCGGTTTCCGTCTCTTCCTGCTATACACCGGGTGACGGTTTCTCGTCATTACGCCGGGTTTCCCGGTTTCCGGTTTTCCTTCTGCTATAACTATACGCCTCCTTTACACCATATCTGTAATTTATACCGGGTAATTTGTAATCTTTTCCGGACACCGCAAAACCCAGGGCTACAACGCCTCCGCATTTTGTTTATACCGGTAGTCAATAAGTTTCTCTATTTAAGGCTTTATGCCAACAAACATTTTGTTTACCGAGTAGTCAAAAAGTTTCTTCTATTTGGCTTTATGCCAACAAACATTTTGTTTATTTGTTTTTTTTGAATAAACAAAAGCATTGTTAATAAGGAATAAGCCAGTCTGAATCTCCACCCCCCTTCCTCCAGAATCCTGGAACCGGCGGGGCCGATCCGCGGCGTCGGGAAAGGGGGAACCGTTACATGGCGCCCGAACAGGGACCTGCCCAGTGGAAATCCCGACTCGCTTAAGCCTATCCAGATGCCTGCGTGGGAAAATCAATTATCAAAATCCGAAGCTATTGCCCTTGGCCAAAAGACACGGAATCGATAGCCAAGGAACTTTAGACGAGGTCCGCCGACGCCTCCGCCGATTTGTCGGGCAAAACCCCGCGCTATTTCGAACTCACCTACCTGTGCCCACTATCACGTCGAAAGGGGGCCACCGGAAGCCCAAACCAAAAGACGAAGAAGCTTACCACCCCCGACACCTTTTGAACCGGCCAGGATCATGGATCAGATCCGAAAATGGGAGTGCACTTCGAGGGCAAGGGACCCTCTGGCATTCCTCGAGCGTAACGGAAGAGCTGTGCCTGGGCTACGGCTAAAACGACGCCCAGATGCTTTTTAGGGCTACCCGAACTTTTACGGGGAGCCCGCCCTCTTTGGTATCGCAACATCCGCGATCCATGGGCCAGCGGGGCCCGATTTTCGCCAAGCGGGTCCGCCAGCCAATACCTGCCAAGCGAGTATTTGGAGAACAGATGAAAAGGACGATCCAGGGACGTCAAAAAACGCCCTAAAGAGTCCTTTCCAAAAGTCGCCACCGAGGTCCTGACCCATGATGCGGCGCGCCGGGGGATTTCCCCACCTAGAACCAACTGGAACAGCTCTACAAAAACATGGATCCGGAGTACCAATTGTACATCGTCCGGGGCGACGTGCTCAGCGTCGGGGATCTAAGCATCCAAAGCCACCGAATACGAAGAGGCCGACCGCCGGAGACAGAAACACGAAGGGACGTGCCGCCAAGCCACACCCGGTCGTAGCTTCCGCGGTCTACATTTGGGAGGAAAGTTGCTGGAGGTGCAAGCAACGAGGACACCACGCCTACACTGCCCAGCGAATCCCAAAGAAATTCTGCTCGAGATGTGGCAAGGACGGGTCCTCACCCGTGACTTTTTCACCCCCGACGGGAAACGGGATGCGGGCGGAGACGTCCGCGGCCGTCGTCCAGCCCGACTCGGCCTAAATAAACCGAGACCGCACCTCCGGATCCAGATCGCCGGACAAACATTTGTGGGGCCTTTTTCGATTTCCCGGGTCAGGGGAATTCATTCGTAAACGCTGGAAAACGGCCCGCCGAATCAACCGCACACCGTCTAGCCCAGATCTCAAGGCAGCCCAGATACGCCTGGCCGACGGACCCCCAAATCCCCATTGCCGGGGACCATCGAAGCCAACGGTCAGGTTACGAGAGAAATCGTTACCCCACCGCTTCTCCGTATACCACAACTAGACAACGCCGTACTAATAGGCATAGACCTGGGCGAAATTAGGAGTCGAGTGCGCCCCGCCGCCCAACCTGTCACCGAGACAACAACCAAAGATGGAATCGCGACAGCCATATCAGCCCAGGAACTACCAGCGAGGCGCTAAAGGCTACAGGCCTTTCTAAATAACGAACTTCCAAGTTCGGAAACGGTCCCGGGCCCGACCGACAAAACCACGCACCAAATTCGGCTAAAACCGGGCCGCCCATTAAAAACGATATCGGCCCGTAATCCGGCCATGCAAGCCGTGATCGACCAAGAGGTCCAAAAGATGGAAGCCGAAGGAGTCATCGAGCCCTCCACCAGCGCCTAGAGCTCTCCGATAGTGCTGGCAAAGAAGAAAGACGGGGCCTACGATTTTGTATAGACTTCCGCCGATTAAACGCCTCCGAAAAAAGATGCATACCCGCCTGCCTCACATTGCCGCCACCTTGGATAAGCTACGAGGCGCACACTACTTGTCCACGTTGGACCTACCGCAGCGGGTATTGGCAAGTGCCACTAACTCCGGAGAGCCGCCCCGCAACCGCCTTCACGGTGCCAGGGGAGAGGGCTGATGCAGTTCCGCGTCATGCCATTCGACTGCATTCAGCACCGGCCCCTTCCAACGGCTGCTCGACACCGTGCTAGGACCCGAATTAGAGCCAACAAAAGTCCTCGTCTACTTGGAAAGACATAGTTGTCGCATCCCGTACTTTTGAGGAGGGACCTAGGCCACTTGGCTGAAGGGCCTTTTCGGGCCGCCTCCGTGACGGCCCGACTCCGTCTTTAACCCAGAAAAGTGCATCTTTTTGCCGGCCAAGTCTCCGGTACCTCGGACACGTAATCGATCGGACGGAATCCGGACGGACCCAAGAAAGTTGCGAGCCATTACCGATTGGCCTGCCCCCACGACCCTCCGAGGGTTCGGCAATTTCTGGGGTAGCGTCATGGGACCGCCGCTTTCATCGCTGACTTTCCACTATCCCCCCGCCGCCCCTCTCAAATCGACTCACTAAAAAGAGAGCGCGCTGGAACTGGGGGGCAAAAGAAAAGAAGAAACCGCGTTCCGGAAACTAAAACAGGGCCCTTTAAACCCCCGCACCTGTCCTCGCCTGTCCAGATTTTGCGCGAACCATTTCTACTACAAACCGACCCCCAGCGCCCACGGGTTAGGGGGGCCCTATTAACCCAACACCTCGGCGAAGAAGAGCGGGTTATCGCGTACGCCAGCCGGACCCTCAACGCAGCCGAGAAAGAATTATAGCGCTACCGAACTAGAGTGCTTGGCTGTCGTGTGGGGCATACCCCGGATGCGGAATTACCTCGAGGGCTACCGATTCAAACCCTCGTGGGCCGACCACACCAAGCTTTAAAGGGTTACAAAAACATCGAGGCCCCCTTTCCGGACGACTAGCCCCCTGGATGTTCGAATTACAAACAACATGATTTCGACATCCAGTACCCGGGGCGGGACACTTAACCAGGTGGCAGATGCCCTCTCCCCCCTCCCGGAAGCTTTGGCGGTGACCCGGCCGAAATACCGGTGGTACCACCGTAAACTAGCCGAAGTACGGAGACATCCGACGATCCCCCCCGGACTATAAAATCCAGGATCAACGATTTGTACAGGCATTTTACTCCCCGATCTGGACTTCCGGAGTTTTCTCTATTTAGGCTTTATGCCAACAAACATTTTGTTTATTTGTTACTTTTTCAATAAACCCCCAAAGCATTGTTAAAAAGGGAAAATAAGCGGTCTGAATCTCCCCCTTCTCCCGAATCCTAAACCCCCCCGGCGGGCCGATCCGCGGCGTCGGGAAAGGTAAACCCGTTAAAATAATAATAATTTTAATGTCGTCTAAAAAAATTAATTTAAAGACTGTGAAGTTTTCAGGGTTGGGAAAACCCAAAGGGAAAATTTACGTACTAAATTAAAGGAGCTTTATAAAAATGTTTTGGGGCGTTTGTTTTATAATTAAACTAAGGATTTAATTATAACTGGGTTTTACTTAAATACCAAGTTTTTTTTAAGGGGAAAAAAATATAACCAAAAAATAAAAAAACCCAAAAAATTTAGATTCGATTTGGGACCAGTCTTGGGGTACGACGTTCGAAATTATACTGAAGGGGGTGAGTAGGTTTTGGGAAACAAAGGGTAAAAAAAAATTTATAAGTCCCCTTGGTTTGTTCGTTTTATTTTCTGTGTTTTGACGAGCAAGTTTCCCAACACGCTACATCTCGTGTTTTAAGTACAAAAGAAGAAAAAAAAAATGTGTTTTAAAGAAAAAAAAAAATTATAAAAAATTTACTTAAATCTAACAAATAACATTAAATTTGATTTTTCCCCAACCCCTTCGGTGGTCTCTAAACCAATTTGTAGATAAAAAAATGTTTTTGATTGGGATAACTTTTAAAATACTTATAAAAATCTAAAATTATAAAAGACTTATTCAAAGATGATACCCCTAAAGGAACAAAATAGGGAAAATAAAAAAATTTTACGAACGAATTGGCCCCAAAAACGGTTTTTGGACTTTTCTAAAAAAATAGCAAATTTTGTAGATTTTTTAAAAGTTTAGGTTTTGCAAACCCTTGACCCCTTTTATTCAATTTTTTAAAAATAATTTGACATCGGGCCCAAGTACTAAGTTCAACAAAAATTTTTATCCAATTTATTGGGAAACCCAATTGAAAAGCAACAAATAACAAATTTTTTAATTTTTAATTTCTAAAAATACAAAAGGGGAAATTTTCTTTTTTTTAAATATAAAATTTTTTAAATTCTTTCCATAAAAACAAATATTAATAACTTGGAAGGATGGACACCCATCATTGCCGGACTGATAGCCTTTCGCCCCACTAACAATGAGTTTATTTTTTGGAGTAAATTGGGATAAGTGCCACTCCGAGGAAAAACCCCTTTAAAAAAATAATAAATTTTTAAAAAATTTATTGATTAACCGGATGAAAAAATTCAATTTGAATTTTTGCTTCTAAAAAGGGACTTTTTGTGTTGAAAATTTTTAATAAGGGCCCTTTTTTTGGTTTTAAAGTTTTTTCGCTTTTTAATTTTTTTCTTTTTTTATTGATTTATTTCCCACTTTGTTTTTGCGATTTTTTTTAGAATTTTTTTTATTTTTTTTTTTTAAAATTATTGTTTTTTTTTTGCGCACGGGAAAAAGACTAAATATAAATTTTTGAAACGGGTTTTTAACGGTGACCTTTTTCCCCACGCCCCGGATCGGCTTGGGGGTGCCAGGATTCGGGAAAGGGGAGACTCAGATTCGCAAAAAACACAAAGGGGTTTTTTCTGGTAAAATAAGTTTTTTGGGTCCCCTAAACAGTGGTTTACTCGTTATGGGGATAAAAAGTGAAAAGAGTTTTATTTTGGGGGCCCAAAAAGCGACCGTAAACGGAAAGCGGACCGAATTAAAGGGTAGAAATTTTCAGACGGGGTATTACGGACGAAACGCAAAAAGATTATACGGACCGGATACGACTTATAGCTAGAATTTACAGGGCCGGAGTATTTTCGGACGGACCCCCGATCAGAATATACGGACGCGGACAAGACTTATAGCTAGAATTTACAGACAAGGGGGTATTTCTGACGAAATTGGAAACCAAAAGTGGACGCGGGTACGGGCGCCCCGAGAAGGGGGGGCTCCCTCGAGGGCCGGTGACTTACGGGCAGGACCCGGTGACGAGGACACTCGGCCTACACGACGAGAACGCTCTCGGGGCCGGGATGACTTACGGGACAGAATCCGGTGACGAGAAAAACTCGGGCCTACACGACGAGAACGCTCGTCGGCCCGGGGTGACTTACGGAGGACCTGGGACCGAGAACACTCGGCTACACGACCCTGTGAAGCTGGCCCCTCATTTTCAAAAATTTTAAATTTTTATTAGAGTTCTGATAGCCCCTTAAGAGTTCTAAAGTTCTCTATGGTTTTAGAAATAGTTCCGCCATTTTTAAAAAAGAAAAAAAAATCATTTGAAGATACGGGGCCAACTTTCACATTTTTTGCAACTTAACTTTGGGAAACTATTTGTTATCAATTTTAGAGAGCTTTGGTTATTAAGGATAATTGCTTTGAACTCTTTTAGGGGCTATCAGAACTCTCAAAAAGAATTGGGCAAATACCCAAAAAAATTTTCCCCTTCTAAAAATGATAATTCGGGTAAAAATTTTTTCGGAAATCGGCAGTTCTCTCGAGAGTTTTGGTAGCCCCCGGAGTTCTAACGATTCTTCTTAAGATCAAAACGCTACGACGCAAAATTAAAAAGTTCTGGCTCCTTGAAGTTGCAGATTTGAAAATTTCAAAGTCCCAGAGAGGTAGAAATTTTTTTCGGAAATCAGCAGTTCTCTCGAGAGTTCTGGTTCCCCCCCGAAGATTTTAACGATCTCTTCAATGATCGAAGCGCTACGGACACAAAATTAAAATGTTCTGGCTCCTTTAAGTTGCAGATTCGAAAAATTTCAAAATCCCCAGGGATGGAAAGTTTTATTTATATATACTTTACATACAATACTATACTAGATACTAATACTACTTATTATAAAACTTATTATAATTATATTATTACTAAATTTTAATATTTATTTTAGAATTTTTTTTTTTTTTTTTTATTATTGCCTGTACTTATTAATATTATTAATTTTTAACGTAAATAATTACGTGTGGACATATGTTTCTTTTCCACTTACCGTGGATCATTTTTTGGCTAGATCATCGTATTTGTACATTGCGTTCCATGTACGGAACGCAATGTAAGGGCCATACTATAACCACTGCCGAATTTAATATATGATATCACTCCTGACAGGATATAGAGATTATCATCAACGACAATTGTTTTTGATATAATATCCAATCTGTGTTAATATTAATATTTTGATCATGCATGTAATTAGGATCACTAAAAATACTTGTGCTATAATAAGATAAGAACCCTAGGAAATAGTCCTATTATATATTTTTTGCAATTAAAAACTTTCCACCCCTTTGGGGGGACTTTAAAAATTTTTCGAATCTGAAACTTAAAGGGAGCCAGAACATTTTAATTTTGTGTCGTAGCGCTTCAAATCTTTAAGAAGAATCGTTAAAATTTTCCCGGGGGGGAAACCAGAACTCTCAAAGGGGAACTGCTGTTTCCCCAAAAAAAATTTCTACCTCTTTTGGGATTTTTGAAATTTTTCAAATTTTCCAACTTAAAGGGAGCCAAAATTTTTTTAATTTTGCTTCGTACCCGTTTTTATCTTTAAAGAAGAATCGTTAGAACTCCGGGGGGCTCCCCAAAAACCTTCGAGAAATTTCCGTTTTCCCCAAAAAAATTTTTTACCCAAATTATCGATTTTTAAAGGGTGAAAATTTTTTTGGGGTATTTGAAAATTCTGTTGAATTTTCTGATACCCCCTTTCCCAAAAGAGTTCTAGAAATTTAAACCCTTTTAAAACCAAACTCAAAAATTTTATAACAAATAGTTATGCCAATTTAAAAGTTACAAAAAATGTGAATTTGGGCCCCGTATCTTCAAATAAATATTTTTTCTATTTTAAATGGGGGAAAACCTTTTTTAAAAAACCGATAGAGAATTTTAAAACTCTTAAGGGGGCTATGAACCTAAAAAAATTTAAATTTTTG
Organism: Nylanderia fulva; assembly: GCF_048542155.1. Classification (NCBI taxonomy): domain Eukaryota; kingdom Metazoa; phylum Arthropoda; class Insecta; order Hymenoptera; family Formicidae; genus Nylanderia; species Nylanderia fulva. Next base: position 125,306 of record NW_028190313.1, read on the forward strand.
AAAATGAGGGGGCCAAACTTCACAGGGGTTTTTGTAACCCCAGTGTTCTCGGTCACCAGGTCCTGTCCCTTTAATTCCCTCCCCGGCCCACGAGCGTTCTCGTCGTGTAGGGCCCAGTGTTCTCGGTCACCGGATTCTGTCCGAAGTTTAATTTCCCGGGGCCACGACCTTTCGTCGTGTTTGGGGCCCATGTCCCCCCGGTCACCGGGTCCTTCCGTAAGTCCCCCGGCGCTCGACGGAGCCCGCCCCCTTTTCAGGGGGCCCACCCCGTCCCGTTGGGAAAACATATTTCTCAGTAATACCCTTTCCCGGGAAAATTTTAGCTATAATCGTGTCCCGTCCCCTATAATCTTTTGGTTTTGCGTTTTTGTCCGTAATCTCCTGTCGTAAATTTCCCAAACTATAAGTTGTGTCCGCGTCCGTAACCCCTGATCGCGGGCTCGTCCGCAATACTCCTGTCTGTAAATTTTTCTATGTCGTATCCGCGTCCGTATAATCCCGGTCGCGTCTCGTCCGTAATACTCCTGTCTGTAAATTCTAGCTATAAATCTGTCCGCGTCCCCTATCAAACTGGTCGCGTTTCGTCCCTTTAAAACAACTCTCTGCACTTGTATTTCAAAATAACGAGTCAAAACCCCTGATGGTGACCCGAAAAACTATATTTTTACCAGAACAACCGTTTTGTCCCGGGAAAACCCGGGAAACCGGGCCCGTAACAACGAGAAACCGTTCCCCGGGTTTTGTAGAGGAAGAGAGGGAAAACCCGGGGAAAAACCCGGCGAAACAACAAAAAAAAAAACCGTTCCCCGGCGTTTTTTTTAGGGGAAAAGGGCCCGGGAAACGGAAAAACCGGGTAAGCGGAAACCCCGTCCCCGGTGTATAGCAGGAAAGAGCCCGGAAACCGGGAAAACCCCGGGTAAAAGGAAAAAACCCGTGCCCGTACTTGGGTAGGAGGCCGAAACCGGGGGAAACCCGGGAACAACGAAAAAGCCCTTTCCCTGGCTAGGAGGTCCGGAACAGGAGGGGCCCGGGTCTCCGTCGAGCCGGCTTTTTTCCCCTCCCCGGGGTTTCCCCCCACCTAATGAGGGGGTGGGGGGGGTAACCCGGCGTCTATGGGGCGCCTCTGGGGTTGTAGTGGGGCCCCCCGGGTAGGGGGGACCGTGTATGTATGTTTTTGTGTTTGGGGGCCCTTGGCGCCAGCCTCAAGTGGGGGGGGGGTATCGGTCCGCGAGGCGTTGTAACGGCCACGCGTTACATTTTTATGCACTTTTTTGTCCTTGTCTCTAAAAATTTGTTTAAGTTATTTAGACAACGGAACCCCCACTCTAAAATTGATTTTTTTTTTTGCGATGTACTGTTCAGAGTGTATTAAATGGGGATAAAAAAAATTTTTTTTTTCCTCTGGATTTTTTTGTTCTATTATTTTTTTAAACTAAAAATTATTTAATATTTTTTTTATTAATTTTTTTAAAATTAAATGAATAGGGAACCGTTACCCAAAAATATTTAATACAAAGTTTAAATTTTTTTGTGATATAGGATAAGATAAATAAAAAATGCTCTAAAAATGAGATTTTTAAATCACTCCTATTTTTGGAAATGAGATGATTCGATAAGAAAGATAGTACTTACCTGAACAAGTTTTTTTTGAAACCCCCCCAAGTATGATGACAATAATCTTAATGTTTAAATCCCAAAAATTTTTATGCTTTTATTAATTTTTTATTCAACCGTAAATTGTAGTCGTGATGATATCATTAAATTTTTCAAAAAAATTTATTTTTATTTTGGTGTCCCATAATAAGATCTAATTTCTATAAAAACCGATATCAAAAACCAATGTGTTAATTTTCGTTCTTTTAGATTTGATTTAACAAAATTAGCAATTCAAAATAAAAATTTTGTATCGGTCAAATTAGGGGTTACAATAAAAATGAACTATGACGGCAATGGAGTGTGCGGATGTCATGCCAAAAAAATTTAAAAAAATAGAAAAGAGACTACTAAAGTCATTTTTTCAATTTAAACGTTTCGACCCATTGGGGGTTTTCCCGTAGCTGCAAAATACAAAAATCAAGAAAAAACAAAGTAGTCTTCAATCATAAAAAAATAAAAATCGTATCGACAATTGCAAACAAATTTTAAAAGTTATTTCCTCCTATTCAAACCGTTCCCGGCCCCTCGGGTGTCTCCTAACGGTGACCCTTTCAGGAAAGGAAGCAGGGGCCCTGTGACTCCCTTACCAAACAATCAAAGTACAAAACATAATATAAATTTAAAAAAAGTAGAAAAAACATTCACAAGAATTAAAAATTAAAAAAAAGGAAAAAAGCATCACCCCGACAGAAAAAAAGAGAGAAGCGATGCTCAGTGACACATCACTTAAGATGTGCGGTATTCTTCCCTTTGGGACAGTGTAATAATACGAAAAAAAAAAAATTAAAAAAAAAATAAAAATAAAAAAAAAACAACTAAAAATTATGGGTGTTCCCCAAAAATCTAACAAAAAAAACGGAGAAATCACAAAGTAGATTTTTGGGAAATTTTTATTAAAAGATCAAATTTATCATTTAATTTATGGTTTTTTTCGCTATGTAAATTTAAAAATTTCCCGACGTTTTAGTGGTCATTCCGATATCAAAAGTTTACCAAAAAAGGCTTCTGTCTAAACTTTTTTCATCCTCCCATTAAAAACGATTCGTAAACTATGCTCCATATGACTGATAATTGGACGCGTTTTTTTATGTTGTTGCGATGTTCTTTTTGTCCCAGTTTTTAACAGTCTACCCGTCGGCCCCCAAGTAGGCATCACAATCCATAAATCAATTTATAAACCATTGTTATGGGTTCCCTTGGGAACTTATTTGTTTACTTGTGAATTTAGGAGATGTTAATTCTGTTTAAGAGGAAGACATCCAAAACACGTGTTATATCTTTTAATCTCCGGAACATTTTTAAAATTCGGAATATTAAAATACGAAACTTTTTTTGCGTTTGAATCTTATCGTTGCAAATTTGCTTATTTTATGAAAATTATTTTTGTAGCGAAAAAAACAAATTTTTAACCGCGTTGTAATGTTTGAAATATAAATTGAGAGGTAATTATTAGACAAAAAAAATCCAATTATAGTTTGGTAAAAAGGGACTGCTTTTAGCGCGAACGACGCTTTGTACCAATGGCGTTAACGGGATTTTCGTACCGTAACAAAGAAAATTTTTGTGCGTTAAAACATAAAATTAAGAAAACCTCGACCCCCTTTGGGCAATGCAAGGTTTATCGTCAGTCTCAAGGTACTTTTATGGGAATTTCGGATGAGGAGCCAAAAAAAATCGTCATGAGGTGTAAAGGTGCCCTTTTATGGAAAAAGAGGGTGCGCCTAAAGTTTAAAAATCTACCAAATACGTGGCTTATGAAACAAAAAAATCAATGCTTTTATTGTTTTTTAATAATGGTGACGTCTAAAAAAAAAACAATCGGTTGTCAAAAACCCCTCTAAAAGGTGAACTGCAATTCGGTGGAAAGAATTGAAAGTGTTTAAAAAAATATAAGCAGGAGGGTGGGGCGGCCAACGCGTGTGTCAATATTAAAATAAAAAGGAAAAGGGCTCGGAATCGCAGCAACGCCCTATCTCCAAATCTTGCAAGTGATATCCCCTAATCGGTGAGGGGGGGGAACCCATAGGCATTTTTTAAAAATCTGTTGAAAAAAAACATTAAACATAAAATAAGCGAATTTATGATTTAAAAAGAATGCCAATGAAAATACTGTGGAATCATACACTCTTTTTATTTTCCCCCCCCCGTTTATTAAATATCAAAAGCCCCTTTCCCAAAGGGACGTTTGTAACAAAGATGCCAAAATTTGTGAAAATAGCTTTAATCATATCCCACAAAACCCCTTTTAAAAGTTCACTAAAATTGGAAACTACAGAAATGACCGAAAGGTTTCGAAAGCCTATATATTATCATGTAAAAAATTTTCCCAAATAATAAAAGGTGTATCTTGATGACACAAAACAGTAAAGGGAAAATTTGGTTTTGACTTTCGGCAGACCCTACGCTCTCGGTTTAAAAACCCCTCGGCAGTTTCAGGGGTTTGTATGTTGTTGGGAAAATTAATTTTTCATTTTTACTCATTAAAATTCCGGTTAATTTATTGTTGGTTCCTTGTGGATTTTTTTTACAAAAAGTATAAAATCCCGGGAGCCAGCAAATCAATATTTTGTCTAACATATCTCTGTTTATCGCGAACCCGGGCATTTTCCTTATGCCTTCATTCGGGACGAGGGGGGGAAAAGAGCCCCCCGACGGGCCGGAGGCAGAGTGCTGGAGCAGCCGCACTCCAGGAAGCCCATAAGTTGCCCGGGAGCAAAACCGGGGAGATTTGGGAGAGCCCGGGTATTTTTTTCCCCCCCCTGAGATGAGCCGGTGGGGGATTTCGGATCCCAAAGAGTTCACGCCGTCGGACCTGAGCTCGGGTTCGTATCGTCGACCGGAGTTTCCAAGCCGCCGGATTACGGTCGACGCGACGAAATTCGGGTACGCGCTGACGGCCATCGGACCGCGCTATACGGTCGAGGTGGCGCGACGCCCATTATGAATCCGCTCGGGGAAAACGCGCATATGAGACATTAAAATCAGAGCTGATCAAACGGTCAGCTTGTCGCGGGAGCACAAAACCTGAAGACTCTCGAGGCATGAGAAAAATCGGGGATCGCAAGCCGTCGCAGTTCTTGCGGCACTGGCGGCCCGCCGGAATTTGTCGGGGGGGACAGGTCCTGCAAAACGATTGGCTAAGTCGGCTGCCGGGTACATTCAGCCGCTTTTTAGTGACGCGGACGGGAGACACGCCAGAACAGTTGGCGGATATCGGGGAACCCCGATAATCGAGGGGCCCCGGGCCCCGGTATTCCAAGTGGGGGAAAAGCGACGAGAGCCGTGGGCCTCAGGGGCAGAACGCAAGTGATCCCGGTCTCTGGAGGCAAGATTCGAGGTGCGGGCTGGGCAGATGGGGTTTGACGAGGCCAGCAGGAGATCGCGGAGCAAAATGACGGGGGTTCGGAAGTCAATTGGGCGATGGCAGTGAGCGCCGCTTACCGAGGAAGTGCCGGATGACGACCGACGTGTCCGAGTTAGCGTCGGTTCGCGCCCGCGCGCGCGATCGGGAGGGTCGCGATTCGCCGGCCAGGGATGTGCGGGGTATCAACTGGCAATTGGGGGGCGGACGCCAGACAATGCAGGGCACCCTGCTCGATGGCGCAGGGGAAACGCAGGGGCCGGTCGCTAATGGCGGCGAGCGACTCGGGCCCACGGTACGCGACGCCTATTTGTGACCGACGCGATTCAAAAGTGTTTTTTTTTAAATTTACACGGGTTTCGGATCTCTGCGTGTACCCTCGGAAGATGGTTCGAGGACCACGACAGAGATCCACCTACGAACTTTCGGCCGTAACGGCACACCGATTTTTACGTTTCGGAACAGAGACATTGCAAATTTTTAATTTTGGATTACGACGGGCATTTCGTGGGGGTCTGGTGCCGGACAGTCTCGAGACCAATAATCGGGCGCCGATTTTCTCGCACATTAGGACTGCGGGTGGACTTCCGCGGATCGCGTTTAATCGACCAACTGACGAGTGAACCGGCGTGGACGTGCATCCAGGTGTGATGCAACCCAGCGTAAAGACAATTACGGGGAAGAAACGCATACCCCGATTTTGGAGCAGTCGCCCACAAACGCGAAGGCGGACGGGCGTCCGGGAGCGCGATCCATCTAGCGGTATTAATAGAGACGACACCGGGACCGCCGTCGGTGCAGGTCGAGGAGATCGCTCGGATGATTGGGGGGCGGCCCAAAACGGAAATTTTGGAAATGGTGGGGAAGGGGAGGTGCACGACCTTTCGAATGTTGCTTGGTCCTGTATGACATAAAATTGTTACTTATGACAAAGGTATGTGATAAGATCGAAAAATATGTCGTGTAATAATCGGAGGAGAGACGAAGAAAAAACTATATGGTGCGTTCGCATGAAATGAGCGTTGAAGGGGGCCCATTCTTTATTTTCAATATTCAACAAGGAAATAGAAATTCATTTCTGCTGCAAGAAATAAAGTACAATGATCGTTAAAATTATTTACAAATTATTACAAACATTGAATATATGTTAATACAAATATATATGTATGACTAAAGTATAATTATATATTTAATATTGTACATATATACCATAGAATTCAAATTATTTTGAACTGTCTTGCAGAAATTGTTACTATACAAATTATGTGTTAAGCATCGAAAATACATATATTGGGATACTTGAATTACTAGAAAGCTGCTCTATATCATTTGACTATAAAAAGTAACTGATATCTAAAAAAATCATAAAAATGAAAGTCAGGCCATGTCAAAAGAAGGTCTCAAAAATTAAACTTTAAAAATTGAAACGATCTAATAATTAAATTATCACGAAAAGTAACTGATATGTATTCAAGGTGCAAGTGCAAAGTGAACATACGGAAAGTGATATATCTAAATTTAGTAATAATATCTTACCATGAAAGCTAAATGAAGTGATTCAAGGTGCCAGTTCCATAAGTGTGAACATACGTAAAGTGGAATTATCTAAATTAGTAATAATATAGTACCTGAAAAGTAAACTGTGAATTTATTCAACAGTGCAGTTCACATTGATCATACCATACATCTAAGTAAAGACTGATTACAATTTGATTCTAGAAAATAAGTGCGATAGTTATTATCTAGTGCACAAAATATAATAGTCGTTTATAGAGATTTGATTTGAAATTACATACTAGCCCGTACAATGAAAATAATTGCTCGTAATTCAGAGTACCAATTTGTTAATGACTCAGAAAGAAATAACATGGCGGCCTTGCTTCAACAAAAGTTTCGATGGATAGAATGAATAATGAAAATGAAGAGTTGTGAAAAATGTATAAATAAAAATCTCCAATCTTTTTTAGTAAAATTTCCCGTTAATGACCCTTCATTAACCTAGGCAAGGTCGGCCCATATGTGAGTGAGGATTTAACATTTATCAGTATAATTTATTGCCAGACAGCAGAGAAAAGGTTTCTTTATGCATCGGTCCAGTGTTTGAAATAAACCATGTACATCCATATACTGTAACGCACAAATTCTTCATTTCTATCCTTAAATAATTATCTATTTATTAAAATTTTAGCCAGCGTCTTTTAAAAGAAAATAGGTCTGCGCTCATGAAGAATAGGTTTTGAATAGCAAGGTTCATTGGAATTACCAAGTTTCTTCAGAAACACAGAACAAAAGGTATTTGTATATAGTTTGTATATTCACTTCGTTGTGTTGTTAGAACTATAATAAATACGTTTTGGGAATCCTTTATTCGAATAAATCTTCTTCTAATGTAATACTTTTGTACTTCACAGTGGTAGTAATTATTCTGTAAAGAGCTTCGACATTATGGTATTCTAAATCGATGGACATTCGAGACAACATTCATAGTTTTTTGAGAGCAGGCCGCCATGTTATTGTTTCTGAGTCATTAACAAATTGGTACTCTGGAATTACGAGCAATTATTTTTCATTGTACGGGGCTAGTATGAATTTCAAATCAAATCTCTATAAACGACTATTATATTTTGTGCACTAAGAATAACATATCGCACTTATTTTCTAGAATCATTTTACTTATATGTATTTATGTTCAATGTGAACTTGCACCTTGAATAAAATATCACAGTTACTTTCATGGTAATATATTATTACTAAATTTAGATAATATACACTTTACGTATGTTCACACTTTGAAACTGGCACCTGGAAATAACATATCAGTTACTTTCATGGTAATATATGATTACTAATTTAGATTAATATTACACTTTACGTATGTTCACCTTTGAACTGGCCACCTATGAATAACATATCATTGTTAACTTTTCGTGATAATTTTTATTAGATCGTTAAATTTTTTGAGTACCTTCTTTTGAACATGGCCTGACCTTTTCATTTTTATGATTTTTTTAAGATTTATTTTTTCTTCCTTAGCTGTTGAGTAAAACCATGTGTGTGTTTGATGTAACGGATTCCATACTGTCGTTTTCGTTACCCGATAGCGTACCTTACATTCATGCTTATCTTGCATTCGTTGCGTATACATTTGTAATTCGCACGGTATATTCTATTCATGTTTACGCGATAAGTCGGCATGCTATGTTCGCATATATAATTAGAGTTATTTTACTACGTTTTTGTAAATCCTCATTTGTTATAATTAAATATGTTAATCTAAGGTTATCTATGGCAAACGTATTGTTTTCTACTTGTTACCTTTAAATGTTTTATTGTATGCTGCCACGGGGAATTCAATTGCCTTTATTATGTTATATTTAAGCTGTGATATTATCTGGGAACCGCAGTATTGTATATAAATTATATTCTTTGCTTACGTATGCACTTACGCTTGCATGTTTCTTATTTCATGCCAGTTTACTGCGTGTGTTCTAAACGGAAAATAATATCCCTTGCGACCGTCTCTCCGCCCTCTCTCTGTCAAACGAGAGAGAGAGAGTGCGAGAGAGACCGCTGCGCAACCTCGTCGTGCCGCTCTCCGTTCTCTCAATACTTGCTCGGTATCACTATGTACTCGGTATCGTATATTTTGGGCGCCAGGTGCGGTCATGTCATGCCGCACCACTCAACAATATCTCGGCAAAATAATCAGCGGACACGACGGCTCGGCCCTCGTAGCTCGGTATCCACAGGGGGTAGAGTGTCGTGGTTCTTTCCGTAAGGAGATTCGGAATTCGCCGTCTCGGAGAGAGAGAAGAAATCTCGATATTAATTGTACTCAGAAATAAGATAAAATAAGAATATATTTTCAATTAGTAGTATAGATAGTGTGAATAAAATAACTATAATATTATTATCGAGCCGTAGGGAGATCGCTGGGTTTTCTCGAAATCTTTAGTTATCATTACTCTCCCCTTGTATCCGGCTCGGAATCGAATAGACCATACACTAATCCAGCGGAACTTATTCTCAGGATTGCTAATCAATGACTCGATACAATGCTACAATTACAATATATTACGATATGACTGTCGACTCGTTTCAGTGCCCCTCGGAGAGGTAAAGAAGGCAAAGATTTACGCAATAACTTAATGACGCGGAAATGAAATCGACGCGAGTCCCGTGAGTCTCTCAACTAATTCTCGGTACTAAATTGTTTACAGCATAATTGCTCGGTATCGTTATACTTCTCTAATAACTCACGGGTCTCTGCCGAATCCGCGCTTACCGGACGATCGAGGAGGTGGCCTTACAATAATCCGCCGTCGCAGGTGGTCGCTGTGGGTCTTCGTCTTTTTTCGTGCTCGCAGGACACCGGCTCGTCGAACAGTGATTTCCTTTCGGGCCGGCGGGACCTCGGAAAGTACGCTGGTGGGGAGGGGGAAGACAATGCGCGCCACCCCAGCCCGGTTGCCAGGTCTCGCGGCAGCGTTGCGCCCCGCGCCGGACCCGGAATCGATCCTCGTATCGATTCCTGTGTGTCGCGGCTGGTCGCGGACTTCCGCCGCCAAATTCAAATTTCAGCCCTCGGGAGCGACGATGCAGCAGGTCCATTCTCGGCGGTCCCGTCCACACCTCGTATGGCCGTATGATGTGATGTTCCGAACGACCTTTATTTGCTGAGGGAAGTCGTCTCGGGGTGATCAGTCCCGTTAGATCTCCATGTTTCTCTCGATGTGTGGTGGCGGGCCCCTCAGGGGAATCATCCTGGTCGCGGAATGTAGGCGCCTTTTCCTCCCTGTTTTGGACTGCTCCTGTTCGTCCCATCGAGGCTGTAACGAGTTTATTTGCAGTATCCCTTCCTTATTTTCTCGGTACCGCGTATATTTTATTGTTCTTAATACTCACCGGGCCGGTCGCTCAGTCTCCGCTCCTCCCCCTCCGAGGTCGTTCCTCCGTCGTCTGCCCAGGTCCTCTTCTCCTTAAAACAATGGCCGTTCTCCTGGCCTACCACCTCGATCCCGATACAGAGTACGGGCGAGCTAGCGAAAAGGTCGCTGCTCACCCGCACGAAACACAAAATTGTACAGCGCTCTCCGACGCTTCCCGGCCGGACGTGTCCGCCCTTGTGACGGGCTCAAATCAAAAAGACCACGTCACACCCTGTTCTAACTGTGTTGCGGCTTCTTTTAAATGCGCGACAATGTTATCAAATGGTACTAATTTCGGATGTATGTTTCCTTCCTCGATTTGCGCTAAGTATTCTATAATATTTTCCGCGTCCCTAATGGCGTCCGTTAATGCTGCCATAATTATTTCATATTGCCCCTGTATCTTTTCTAACGTAATATATTGCGCTACATTTTCCTGTAAGAGTTTTTCACTCTGTTTTATTGTATTCTCTAACTTATTTATATGTGTTACCGTATCGTTGATTATTGTTAGTTGATGTCTAACTGTGTGTTGTAACGTGCTTTGTCCGCTATTTATTAATTCTAGTTGTTTATTTATGCGTTTTTCGTCATCGGCGTTCATGGTACCGAACAATGTCTTTGCTACTGTTCCTATCCCGTCAATTATTCCCCTACGTTTGTCTGTACGTCTGTCGTAGAGTGTATTTATTTGTATTGTCGTCTAATAGTTTAGTGTTTGTTTTGTAATACTAACTAAATTAAGGCATGTGTTTTGTTGCGTTAACACATTGCACGCTTTTTCTGTACGCTCTATATAATTTCGTATGTAACCCTGTTTCGCAGTTAATGTTGCTAGGTCTAGTTTTATTACTAGTTTACACGTGCTTTTAGAATAATGTAGATGGCCTATTTTTTCAAAATGTATCCCTGGTTCGTTGGTGAATTCCTCGAGTTCATATGGCTCTTGGCTTGACCGTCTCAATGTCGCTGCGTTGGCATTGAATATGATCATCCTGTAATATATATATAATTTCCTTTACTATTTTATACCTTTGTATGCAATTTTTTATCAAGAAAGCGGAGCATTCGTTTTTTATATCTTCTGTCGTTTCTTCAGTCTTAGGACAACTTTTGTTACGTGCGGCACGACATATTAACATGTATTTTCGTTTTAATTGTATTAGATGCAATGCTTATTCGCATTTAGACGATTTGTTGTGTCCCCCTACTGTCGCGCCCGCGCCCCTGTTGTGGAACCCGAAATAACGGGGGACGAGTATACCCGGGCGTACGATGTGGTGCTTCGGTGGGCGAATGTGTCCCGGAGGGCGGGTGAGCCGCATTCTTTGCACGTCACCCTTGATACGCGTACCAAAACGCGAGTGGTGCGTGAAGTGGTGGTTTTGGTGGGGACGACCAGCCTTGACCGATTCGCGATACCAGAATAGGTAAGTCTCAATTTTCGATAAATGATTTTAGTCTGTTTGTGTGTATGCGTATTGCTCTTCTTTCTTTCTTTACTGTGTAGTTGACGTCGGAGTTTTTTTCGATTATTGTATACGGTCCTGCCCATAAGGCGTCAAGTTACTTTGATCGTCCGCGTCGTAGCGTATCGTCATATATAAGCACTTTATCGCCGACTTTAAATTGTATTTCTTTCGCGTCTTTATCATAATATTTTTTCGATTTGATTTTCTCTTTGTTTACGCGATCCTTCGCAATTTGTTGTGTGACCCTTAATCTTTCCCTAAGCTCTTGAGCGTAATCATCGTAACTGTATGTGGCCCTCGGTGGTTTTGTTAATGCCGTCGGTAGGTTGGCCTGATGTCCGTAAATTAATTCAAACGGCGTGTACCCCGTTGCACTGTGCGGGGTCGTATTATAAGTAAACATTGCATAAGGTGTCCATTCGTCCCAGTCTGTTTGATCAGCGTCAACATAATGGCGAAGATACTCTGCTAATGTCCTATGTGATCGTTCGAGTGCCCCATTTGTTTCCGGATGATACGCGGTTGTTTGTAATTTTTTGATTTTTAACAGTTTACATGTGTCCTTAAATATTTCACTTAAAAAGTTTGTCCCTTGATCTGTCAAAATTTTCTCCGGTATCCCGTGTTCTAGGATTATTTTCGTTACGAACTCCTTTGCGATTGTGCCGGCTTCCTGGTTCGGTATTGGAATCGCCTTACTAAATTTTGTTAGGGTGTCTTGGAATGTTAATAAATATTTACTCCCATTCGTAGTTATTGTTAGCGGCCCTACAATGTCCAACGCACATTTTTCAAATGGCTTATCAGGCGTATCTGTAATTATTAATGGTGCTTTATTTTTCCGCGACAATTTATTTTTTTGACATGACTCGCATTTGGCGATGTATTTCTCGACGTCTTTTGTTAGACCCGGCCAATCATGATCTAAACGAATTCTCTTAATTGTTCTTTCTATTCCCTGATGTCCTCCAATGGGCGCATCGTGATATTCATACAGTATCTGTTGTTTTTTCTCTTCGGTGTACATCCTTTCATTCTTAGCGTCGTTTACCTCTTCTTTTTCTATCTTGCATATACCTTCCGTCCTTTTGCTTGAGTCAGCGTTTCGGATTACGTTCCGACTCAATGCATCAGCGTTTGCGTTCGCTCGTCCGGCCTTATGTATGATTTCGTAATCGTATTCTTCTAATTTTAATCTCCAGCGAATCAACCTTGAGCCGGGGTCATTCACGTTAAATAGCCATACCAATAATTTATGATCCGTAATGATTTTGAATTTGGTCCCGTATACGTATGGTCTAAAATGTTTTACGGCCCATACAATCGCTAATAATTCTTTTTCAGTTGTGCTGTAATTCTGCTCCGCGCGAGATAGCACTCTGCTTGCGTAAGCAACAGGGCGGTTATTGCCTATGAGCCCCTGTGAGAGCACGGCTCCGATTGCATAATCGGACGCGTCTGTAGTTATATTAAATTCCTTACTAAAATCTGGATATTGTAATATCGGTGCCGTTATTAGCTTATCTTTTAAAATATCGAACGCAATTTGTTGCTCGCTGTTCCATCCTGTTTCGCCCTTTTTTGTCAATCTAATCAGGGGTTTTGCGATCTTTGAGAAATCCTGAATGAACTTCCTATAATAACCGGCGAGTCCTATAAATGCCTGTACATCTTTAACTTTTTGCGGCGTCGGAAAATTTTTTACCGCCTCTAATTTTGATGGGTCCGGTAATATACCGTTTTCCGAGATTATGTGCCCTAAGTATATAACTTCTTTTCGTAAAAATTCACATTTATCTGGCTGCAATTTCATGTTGTGTGTCCGTAATCTCCGTAATACTTCCCTGAGCCTTTTATTATGATTCTCTAAACTTGACCCATATATGACAATGTCGTCGAGATATACGAGACATTTGAGCCCTTGAATTCCAGTCAGTACTGAATTCATTAGTCGTTGGAAGGTCGCGGGTGCATTCTTTAGTTCAAATGGCATTCTGTTGAACTCATAGTGTCCAAAAGGAGTTGAGAAAGCCGTTTTCTTTTTATCGTATTCAGCCATCGGTATCTGGTGGTAACCTGATGCTAAATCGAGCGTTGTAAAGTATTTAGCGTTTCCCAGCTGGTCCAAAATGTCTGTGATGTTTGGTAACGGAAACGAGTCGCCTACTGTAAGGTCATTTACCTTTCTGAAATCTACAACTACCCTTAGTCTTGAGTTTCCGGATGCGTCAGCTTTTTTCGGCACTACTAACAGTGGAGCGTTCCATTGGCTAACGCTTGACCTGATAATGCCAGCATCTAGCATCTCTTTAACTTGTTTATTTACCTCCGCCTTATGCTTCTCTGGCAGGCGGTACGGTCGTACGTTGACCGGTGCTGAATCAGCGCGCGTGGTTATTTCATGTTCCACGGTCGCGGTGCAGCTCAGTGGTTCTCCATTCAAAAGAAATAAATCGCAATATTCTTCGCATATCCTGTGTATAGCCTGTCGTTCTTCTACGTTGAGATGGTCCGTCCGTAATAATTATCATACTTCCCGATTTCTTTTGCTCGAATACTTCGGAATTTCTTTTCGTATAAGGGTTATTTTATGCTTCATTTCCCCCTCTATTTCGTCTATAGTTATTAGCGGCGTTCTTAACTCGACAACTTCGTCGGTTGTATTTATGACACTGACTGGACACACGTAGCCCTCTGGTTGCACGAGGCATCGTCCTATATACACACCGGGTACAGTTTGTTCGGCTCTTACGATTCCTGCGCTATTTTTATTTGTGGCGGCTCGGATAATTGTTTCGCTGCGCGGCTGTAATCGGATCCTTTCGTATGGTTGTAGATTTAACACGGCATCTCCTATGGTGAGTTCCCGTTTTTTGAAATTACAGTTAAAGTAGGAATACTAGGGGGGTTCTAACCCGGGTCCTCTGAGGGGGGTGCGGGGCGGGGGGGTTTTCGGTGGCGAGGGGGTATGACGTCACGCGGGCGGGGGGGTCTTATCAGCAGATAAGCTTATCTATGTTTATAAACAAAAGATAAACAATATCTATTACAAAGGGCTGCCGACATTCGGGGGGTGGGGGGGGGGTTGCGTTTCTTCTCTTCATACGTTTATGTTTATAAACAAAAGATAAACAATATCTATTACAAAAGGGCCGCCGACAATCAGGGGGGGGGGGGTGCGTTTCTTTTCCTCATACGTTTATGTTTATAAACAAAAGATAAACAATATCTATTACAAAGGGCTGCCGACAATCAGGGGGGGGGGGGGTTTGCGTTTCTTCTCCTTATACGTTATCTGTATATTTCTAAGAAATATAATCAAATTCTAAGAAGGGCCACCGCTTGGCATACGCCGACAATCAAGGGGGTTGCGTTTCTTCCCCCATACGTTATCTGTATATTTCTAAGAAATATAATTAAATTCTAAGAAGGGCCGCTTGGAGCCGAGCGCCGACAATCAGTTCTCTGAAAATCTAAGATAATCAAATTCTAAGAAGGGCCACCGCTTGGCATACGCCGACAATCAAGGGGGTTGATACATGATCTATACGTATATTTCTAAGAAATACCAGCGCCAATAACCAGCGGCTGCAGGAATTTATAAACAAAACAAGCGCCGAAAATTTACGTCATCTAAATTTTTCTCGTTCGTACGTTGACGAACAAAGGGTTGATTGGGATATATAACGAGGACCGATGCCGCTGCCGGGCCATAGTACCACTGGCGAGCGCACGCTCTCTTTATTCAAGATGTTTGTCATGCTAGCAAGTGCTTCCGACATTCTCAGTTTAAGTGCCCAACAGTTACAATATATTCCGAAGATTGTTTTACTACAAAAGTGTGGATATTTCGTAGAGCATTTGTGGGACAAGCTTCCAGAGCATATCAAGACGGATCCGGAGGTTCAGACATATCGTCGCTGCCTCGAACATTACAATCGGCCGTGGATGCGAACGCATATTGACGGTCCAGCACCGATGATCAGGGATTGCAGCGAATGTCAGCGAAAATAGGCTGAGGTTAAAAGTGTGAAAAAGTGCCAGACATAAAAAATGGAGAACATTGAGCGCGACCTGTTGGAGCGTTCCCGCCAAGTCGGCACCTTGGGCGAATATTTCGGATGGCTGCAAGAGTGCGAAGAATTTATCGAAGAGCTGGAAGAACGCAGCCGTGCCAAGCGTCCGCGTCTCTCGATTGGACATAGGCAATCTCTCGTGGCGAGAATAGCGCGACTCGAGAGTGCGAAGGTGCGCTTGCAGAGACAGTATGTCGGTGAATCCATGTTTAGTGGTGGATCCATACCTAGTGGCAGCGGCGGCGGCAATAACGCGCAAAGACTCGTTTGGCGCGAGATCGATACGGCGTTCGATAGCCGTATACTTACCGGTGCGGTAATTAACGTCGACTATATCGAACCGCGTCAGTTTTTGGAAAATGCAGCAGACATTGTAGTCGAGAACATGGAGAATGTGCTGCAGAGACACATCAGTGTAAAAGTGAACACTGTTTTCAACGGCGAATTTGTGTCCGGTGACAAGCGTGCCAATAAAAGTATTAATACGAGAAACTTTGAACTCTTTCGCACGTCCGATGTACGCGAGTGGTACGAGCGCCGCGTAATCGAGCCCACGCTAGCATCGCTAGAAGAGTTCCAGGAACGCGATAGCGGCTGGGCATTGTCG
The DNA here is from genome assembly GCF_048542155.1 of Nylanderia fulva. Lineage (NCBI taxonomy): Eukaryota > Metazoa > Arthropoda > Insecta > Hymenoptera > Formicidae > Nylanderia > Nylanderia fulva. Next base: position 141,406 of record NW_028190313.1, read on the forward strand.
CGGATAATAGATTTGACAGTAAATATCAACAAGTATAATCCTATGCGCGCTGGATGCCATGTCAAATTACCGCAAAAAATTATGGTAAAAAGAGCGGTTGTTAATGTGCTATCAGCGGACAATGCGTGTTTCGCATGGTCAGTAGTAGCCGCTCTGTACCCCGCTGAAAGACATATGGAACGAGAATCCTCCTATCCGCATTACACCACAGTGCTGAATCTCCAAAACATTGAGTTTCCAGTGACTGTGAATCAAATTAAAAAGTTTGAACTTGCAAACGACATCTCCGTGAATGTGTACATCATCGAGAACGAGAACATCGTCCCGTTGCGTCTTTCGGAAAAAAAGAAGGACAGACACGTCAATCTGCTGTACGTGGAAGACGAAAACAGCGTCGGGCATTTTGTTTTGATAAAAAATCTGTCTCGCCTCGTGAGCTCGCAACTGAGCAAAAAGAAATGTAAAAAATTTATCTGCGATCGGTAAGTATATATTTATTACACGTAAATTATATTTTAATTAAATTTTCATTAAATTTTTTATTTTTTACAGATGTTTACACTATTTCGGAGCGGCGGATAAATTGCAAGCGCATACGGAAGATTGCGGGAAATTGAACGACTGTGCTATCCGGTTGCCGAGCGACAAGGACAAGTGGCTCAGCTTCGACAACTACACGAGGAAGGAGCGGCTGCCGTTTGTAGTGTACGCCGACCTCGAGTGTGTTTTGGCAAAGACCGAAGATGCCAAAAATTATCAACACCATCAAGTGTTCAGCATCGCGTACTATGTACAGTGTTCGTACGACAGTTCGTTGTCCACATACAATTCCCACCGTAGTGTCGATTGCGTCGCATGGTTCGCCGAACAGCTTAAAAATTTAGCAATCCGCGTAAAAAATATTTTAACGACCAATGTCCCCATGGTAAATTTAACGCCTGACGAGTGGTTAAAATTTCGCACCGCGACGCATTGTCACATTTGTGAAAAACCGTTTGACGAAGACGATACACGCGTCCGCGATCATTGCCACCTCACCGGGCGGTACAGGGGTCCTGCGCATTCAAATTGTAACTTAAATTACAAAGAATCATTTTGTATCCCTATAGTCTTTCACAATCTGTCCGGCTACGACGCACATTTTATTATCGAGGACATAGCCACAGCGTTCGAAGGGGAAATCGAATTACTGCCGATAACAAAGGAAAAATATATATCATTCTCGAAAACTGTTAGATTGACACAAGACAAAAATGCAAAAAATTATATCAAATTACGCTTTATCGATTCGTATAAGTTTCTCAGTGCTAGTCTCGACAAATTAGCGTCATTTTTGGATAAAGATAAACTAAAAATTTTACATTCGGAATATCAAAATTTAACTAGTGAAAAATTCAATTTATTGACACGAAAGGGTGTCTTTCCATACGAATACATAGACTGCGTGGACAGATTACAAGACACACGTTTACCGCCGCGCGACTCATTTTACAGTTCCTTAACCGGCGACACAGTATCCAAGAGTGATTACGCGCACGCCGAGACCGTCTGGAGCCGATTCTCCCTTCGAACGCTAGGCGAATATAGCGATTTATATTTAAAAATTGATGTCTTGTTATTGGCCGATATATTTGAGAATTTTCGCGATAGTTGTATAAAAAGTTACGGACTCGATCCCGCGTATTATTATACTCTCCCCGGATATACATGGGACGCCATGTTAAAACATACGAATATAAAATTTGAATTATTAACAGACATTGACATGGTTATGTTTGTCGAACGAGGTATACGCGGTGGCCTTAGTCAATGTTCAGGCCGATACGCACAGGCTAATAACAAGTACATGCAATCGTACGACCCATCGAAACCCTCATCGTACCTCATGTATTTCGATGTAAATAATTTGTACGGATGGGCAATGTGTCAACCATTGCCATATGCTGATTTTCGGTGGGTCGACGATATATCGAATTTTGACGTATCATCTATCGCGTTCGATTCGCCTATAGGCTATGTTCTCGAAGTAGATTTAGAGTATCCGCAGCATCTTCATGACGCGCACATTGACCTACCGTTTTGCCCGACGCGCGATAAGCCGCCCGGCAAGCGGGAATATAAACTCCTAGCAACGCTTTACGATAAGAAGCGCTACGTAATACACTATCGTAATCTGCAGCAGTGCACGCGCCACGGGCTACGCATAACAAAAATATATCGCATACTACAATTCACGCAGTCAGCGTGACTTCAAAAATACATCGAACTCAACACACAGTTTAGAACACGAGTGAAAAACGATTTTGAAAAAAATTTATATAAATTGATGAATAACGCGGTATTCGGCAAGACGATGGAAAATGTGCGCAATCATATGGATGTAAAATTATTAACAAAATGGGACGGACGGTACGGTGCGGAGGCAATGATCGCTAAACCAAATTTTCATAGTACAAGCATATTTTCGGAAAAATTAGTTGCCATAGAATTACGCAAACTCGAAGTTAAATTCTACAAACCAATCTACGTCGGCATGTGCATACTCGACGTATCAAAAGTATGTCTTTATGAATTTCACCACGAATACATGTCACCGCTCTATCGTGACTATTGTAGAGTAATGTACACCGACACGGATAGTTTAATATATCAAATTAAATGTCAAGATGTCTATGAAAATTTGAAACGCGACATCGCTCGATTCGATACCAGCGATTACGCCGCGAATAATGCGTACGGTATACCGCTCGCGAATAAAAAGGTGCCGGGTCTGATGAAAGATGAGAATAACGGCGCGATAATGACCGAATTCGTCGGGCTTAGAGCAAAAATGTATGCTTTGCGGGTGGATGGTAAAAAGGACACTAAAAAGGCAAAAGGTGTCAAAAGTAACGTCGTAGCGCGTAGTATAACATTCGACGATTATACACGCTGTCTTAATGACGAGATTGAAATGACGCGTCAACAGTCATGTATAAGATCGAAATTGCATAAAGTGTATACCATCAGCGAGACGAAAATTGCTCTAAGTCCCTACGACGACAAGCGGTATGTCGTACCTGATTCGACCGACACCTTGCCGTGGGGACATTATCGAATACCGTTGTAAATAAATTATATTGTAAGGACGTATTAATGAGAATTATATATATTTTGTTATATATTTCATATATTTCATATGTTATACAATATATATATTGTTATACAATGATTGAATAAAATACATTAAATAACATTGTTTTTATGTATCCAAGAGTTGTGCGAACTGTCGAATCCCAGCCATTTCACATAAACCTCGTCACCCCTCCTGCGCAGTATTTTCTCCACGAGGTACACATCCGGATAATTTGCACGATGCAGCTCATGCTCGTAAAACGCTCCAGCGATAGATGTCTTGTGATAATCCTCGAGTAGATATGTTACGGGATTAGTATGCTGCACTTTAACAATCTTAAACACCTCGGTTGTCCAATTTGGCGTGTATCCCTTCTCGAAAAGTTGTTTGTACTTGCTGACGCGTACCTGATCACCTACTTTGAACTTTGCCGGACCCGCGATTTTTACACGATTGTACACGGTAGTCAAGAGTCTTTCGGCGATCGCGGGGGTAACGTCGGCGGGTCGCATACCAATCGTTCGATGCTTGCGTCCGTTGTAATCTGATACGAGACGTGGCAGCATGTCGAACCACTTGTAAGTACTATTCAGCGTAAACATCTTCCACATATCGTTCTTTAGTGTGCGATTGAATCGCTCGACGACCGACGCCTTCAATATCGAATATGTAGAATAGTGATTAATGTCATGTCTTCGCATAAGTCGTTGCACATCGGCATTGTAAAATTCCTTTCCGTTATCGGTTTGCATGTTTTTCGGGCATCTCTTGCTATCCCGAATTATCTTGGCGATTGCGTCAGCTGTCTCGCTTCCTCCTTTACTCTTGAGTGGTACAGCCCACGCATACTTGCTCAACACATCGATGATGGTGAGTATGTAGTGGTAACCTCTGTTGAAACGGGAGTATGGACGCATCTCGACAATGTCGGCTTGCCACAAATCATCGTATCCTCGCACTATGACATGTCTTCGAGGGAAATTTTTTCTCGCTGACGCGTGCAACTCGTTTACCAACTGCCGTCTCTCCAAACTATGTTGCTCGTTGTTATTTTCACTATTCATTCTCGTTCTTTCGGGTTCTTTCGGGTTCGTGCCTCGTTGTTTCGGGTTTTTTCGGGTTCGTGCCTCGTTGTTTCGGGTTCTTTTGCGTTCGCGCCTCGTTGTTTCGGGTTCTTTCGGGTTAAATTCTCGTTGTTTCGGGTTCGTGCCTTGTTTTTTTTGGGTTAAATTCTCGTTCTTTTGGGTTCTTTCGGGTTTTTTCGGGTTCGTGCCTCGTTGTTTCGGGTTCTTTCGGGTTCGTGCCTCGTTGTTTCGGGTTCGTGCCTCGTTGTTTCGGGTTCGTGCCTCGTTGTTTCGGGTTCTTTCGGGTTCGTGCCTCGTTGTTTCGGTTTCGTGCCTCGTTGTTTCGGGTTTGTGCCTTGTTCTTTCAGGTTCTTTCGGGTTTTTTCGGGTTTGTGCCTCGTTGTTTCGGGTTCTTTCGGGTTCGTGCCTCGTTGTTTCGGGTTCGTGCCTCGTTGTTTCGGGTTCTTTCGGGTTCGTGCCTCGTTGTTTCGGTTTCGTGCCTCGTTGTTTCGGGTTTGTGCCTTGTTCTTTCAGGTTCTTTCGGGTTAAATTCTCGTTGTTTCGGGTTCTTTCGGGTTCTTTCACGTTCGTTCACTCACGTCCTTGGCCCATTCGAAAATCGTTCCTGACTCGATCACAGCCTCGTCCCAAGTCGTTTCTGATACGTTCGTAGCCCGCCTTGGCCCGTTCGCAGCCGTCCCTGACCTGTTCGCAACCCTTACTGAGTTGTTGATAGCCTTTTATGTAACCTTTAAGGACTTGTTCGTAGCCTCGTTCGCAACCCTGTTTGACATGATCGTAACCTCGATCGTAGCGGTCGCGTTCACCACCGTTTCCAGGTCGTTCACTGCTGCTTCCGGGTCGTTCACTGCTGCTTCCAGGTCGGTCACTGATGCCACTCATTGTTGTTTGGTAGCACGCTGATAATCCTCCGTAGCTGTTCAACAATTGTTTGCAACCACTCGAAAATCCTTTCTAGACGTTTCACAACTGTTTGATAGACGTTTCTGAGCCAACCGCTCATTAGATGCCTGTGTCTGAGGTAGTGTTTGGCGCACGCAGAAGCTCTTTTATCGCAGTTTCCAACGCTCGTACATCCTTCTCTAACGCAGCCAGCTTCTCATCTGACTCTTTCTGTTGGATCATCAATGTTTTAAAGCACTCTTCCAGGTACAATTTGTTGACGACATCGGTATCCGCCTCAGGTTGCGCTACACGGCGAATCTTGCGCGATCTCGCGTCATAATCTGTAGCGACGCGATGCAGAGCGTTTTTGCGCACGCATTTTCTAATCAATCTATACCATTGATCGTTTGTGCCAGGGGTTGCATCATTTCTCCTCTCGAATAATCCAAATTTATTGATAGACATTTTTTCAATGCTTTGTAAAGTGTCACACGATAAACTGAATAGATTGTCGGGAACCTTGTTTAATTTATAATAATGCCCGCTTCCCGCAGTTCCTCGATAATCGACAAGATCTCGTTGTCATGCGCGTTGTTGCCAGCTTGGTGCGAAGCATCGAGCAATCGTAGGCGATCCACTAGCTCGTTGGGGTCGTCCCAGTGCACGTAATCAATCTTATTGTTGGTTAGCGTCATAGCGCGAGGCATTCCCATGCCAGATTTTGGGTCGTCCGATTCCACCCGCGTCAACGGTGCGATTATATATTTGTACTTGTCCCCCTTGCTACTTTTCACACGGCCTTGCACATCAAAGTTGCGTTTATGCGCATTTGTCGCCAATAATATATGTTTGTATTTTTGCAAATCATCCTCCTGGTAATCAGGTCTTTTCTTGAAGATCAACTCGTACAATCCGGGCGTTCCAATGTACCGCGTGTCGCCTATGATTATATTGTCATCTTTGTCAATCGCGAATCGCTTGTTTCCGATGCGCATTTCATTCTCGTCGAAATAGACTCCGTATACATTATCAATTTCTTTCTTCTCATCAGCACCGAGGAGAGCGTCCATGTACTTTTGTCCTAATGGCCCCCAATCCTTTCGCATCATTTGTCGACCTTCCAACGATCTTAACCAGTGTCGAAGGGATATTTCGGGCGGGTTACGCGCGGTTTCGAAAACATTTTCGTCTACGAGTGTTTTGGGTATCACAGGTTGTGCGTTTTTCGGTGTAGATGTTGTCGGCAATGAAGCGTCCAATGGCTTCAAAATATCATATTTTCTTTTTTTCAATGTCTCCTCCTCCTCCTCTTTATATCGCTTGATGGTTTTATGTTTACTCTTTTTCGGTGTTTCCCCCTCATACCATGTCTCGATCTTCACACCGTCGTCGTCGTCGGTGTTAAGCTCGTTTTTCACCGAAATCGTCGCGTTGTCGACAATCTTTTGTAGCGGCTCGATAATAGGTTTAAGGTGAGTCTTGACAGCGATATCATCATCGATCTTTCCGGTCTTCAGAGCGCGGTGTTTCTTGCGGATCGATTCGGCCGTCTTCGCAATCTCCTTGGCAACCTTTTCACGCTCGCGAATATTATCAGCCATGTCGGCAGCACTCTCTCTAGAGTTTCTCTCGACTGGGAGGATTGTTGGCGACGACTAATGGCTCTGCGGTATCGCGAACTCATTAAATCCTTTTCTGTATCGCCCGTTCGTAAGCGAGCTGTCCTTGTCTATCACTAGAAATCCATACTTTTGCTGCCAATAAGTACGACATAACTCACTGAAATCCTCATACGACATGTCGGTATTCACGTGATCGTTGTACACGTGCTTCAAATTGGTGGCGTCTTGTTTAAACAGGATTAGCAGGTTCGCGTTGTCGCGTATAAGATGTTTCGGTATTCTCGCGTATGTCTGACAGAGATAGAAGCAGTCGATGTTCGAGTGGCGCCCCATTGAGAAGTACTCTCTTATCGTATCTTGCTTGTCGCATGCCACGTCATCAAAGACAAAAATTGAATTTGGATAAGCCTCGCTCGGTGGAATGACGTCACTGTTATTGGAGAATGTAAAGTAGCCGATTTCGTCAATCGGCGTCAATAAATCTTCCAAATAGCGATATTTCGGCTGTTGCAGCGATTTAGAGTACACGTACACGTTCTCGAAACGCACACCGTGCGGACTTTCCAGCAGGCTTATCAACACGTTGGTTTTACCGCAGTTTGAGGGGCCGCAAACGATCGCGCGTATAGTTGTCGGTAGCATCGTACCGTGTTTGCGCACACCTTCGTTCACGCTGCAGCGTACTCTGTCGTCGTAATTCATCACTCGTATCGTCAGAGGTTGTTGCACGAATATCATTTTCTCACTCCCGATTTGACCTCCAACGTCCGCCTATTTATAGCTGCGCGGACTCGCGCTTTGCTCAGTAATGTCTAGAGATTGCAACGGATGTCAACGAAAATAGGCACAGGTCTATTAAATCGTGCGATAAACGCACTTCCGGTCGAGCTTCATATCCCCGGCTATCAATTTTGCGGCCCGGGAACTCGTTTGGAAAAGCGATTGGCTAGAGGTGATCAAGGTGTCAACCCATTGGACGCGGCGTGCCGTGAACACGATATAGCGTACTCTCGGAGCAGCGAACTCACCGAGAGACACGCGGCGGATAAGGTACTCGCCGAGAAAGCGAAAACTCGCATCGTCGCGAAAGACTCGAGTCTCGGTGAGAGAGCCGCGGCCGCAGTTGTCTGGACAGCGATGAAGGCCAAGACGAAGCTCGGCATGGGCTTGAAAACGAAAAAGAGGACGAAGAAGAGGAGGATACTTTCGACAGCGAAACGAGGCGGATTTTTGCCGATTTTACCAATGCTGGGCGCGCTCGGATCCCTGGTTGGCGGAGCAGCTGGCGTAGCAAAAGCGGTAAACGATAGAAAAGCCGCGCAACGTCAGTTGCAAGAGATACTACGCCACAATCGCGCCATGGAAGGTCGCGGACTGTATCTCGCCCCTTACAAATATGGACGAGGAGCGAAGAAAAAAAAAAAAACGTCAAAAAAACGTTAAAAATGCCGAAAGGTGTAACTACAAATGTGCAATTGCTACAACTTGCAAAACGTATGCACATTCCATACTTTAGAGGTGTATTTATGTGCAATAATTTACCGATAAATGGCGCGCGAGAAAATGAGAGTGGTATCGTTAATCTAGACAGTACAGACGGTCCTGGCACTCATTGGGTGGTGTATGCAAAAAGAGGAAATCGCGCAATTTATTTCGACAGTTTTAGCAATCTTCGACCACCCGAGGAATTGGTGCGATATTTAAATGTGCCGAAATTGGAATACAATTACACCTCTTATCAAACGTATGATCAGAGTATCTGCGGACAGTTGTGCTTGCAGTTTCTCCGAGATTTCTCGCCGCAAATTTAAAGACTGACATTGCGTTATTTAACTCAGTTTTGTCAACATGTCGCTAACACTAACATTGACTGGGAAGAGTAGCGTCCTCGCGGCGACCTACTTTCCGCCCATAGATTTGAGCGACGCGGACTACGAGCTCGGTCTGACGGATTTTGAAACTTATCACACTATATCGAATGTGAATTCCTCGAATAATAAATTTTACTACGGTACAGACGACGCGGAAATTACGATTCCCGAGGGATCGTACGAGCTGCAAGCGATACATGAATTTTTGAAACGTGCACTTTCCCGAAAACATAATGCTGTTAGCGATAAAGGTGTCGACGATGAAGATTATCCAATCGTGCTCCGCGCTAATTACAATACGATGAGAAGCGAGATCAAGTGTGCCTACAGAATAAACTTTAGCATGCCCAACAACATTGGATCGCTGCTGGGATTCTCGAATCGTATACTGCAACCGCGAAAATGGCACAAATCGAACATGGCGATTAATATTATCAACGTGAACATTATCCGCATAGAGTGTAACGTGACCGCGGGTGCATACAGCAACAATAAACTCGTTCACACGATACACGAATTTTCACCGAGGGTACCACCAGGATATAAGATATCGGAAACGCCGGCGCAGATCATTTACCTGCCGATCTTCGTACGGAGCATTACTGATTTAGTGTTACGCGTTACTGACCAGGAGGGACGATTGCTCGATTTTCGCGGTGAAGAGATAACAATTAGATTGCACGTACGACGGCGGGCCACCCTCGTGCGACGGGATGCTCGTGTTGAATAAAGACACGAAGAACACAATCAGACCAGCAGCAACATCATTCGCTAATATCAAATCAACTACGAAGAAGAGACTCACCTCGTCAAACGTTGCGTTTTTACAATCTTTGGGATTTGCGGTGCGCACCATCTGAACAATGACTGAGATTCTCAACATCGAGGAAGAGCCAGTCTTTGACGATCGCATCGTCAAGATTGAGACTCACACATACAACCCGTTTGCCAACACAACATTTGGATACAGCGACGAGATAAGAATACCCATACAACAACAGGATTTATATACATTGCCGTATGAGAGTTTCTTATATATCGAGGGAGAACTAAAGATAAACCATCCAATTGAGGGATCCAATGTGACACTGGGAAATAATTGTGTCGCATTCATGTTTGACGAAATTCGCTATGAGCTCGATGGTGTGGAGATTGATCGCAACAGAAATGTAGGAATAACAAGTTTGCTCAAAAACTATGTAACGATATCATTCGATAGAAGCATGGTTATGAGTAACGCTGGCTGGAGTGATCCGATTTCTGCGAGTGGGCACTTCAATTTCTGCGTACCGCTCTACATGTTGCTGGGATTTTGTGATGACTACAAACGAGTAGTGATTAATGCGCGTCATGAGTTGATCTTAATACGATCGTGCAACGACAATAATTGCCTGTATGGAGATTCTGCACTGGAGCCTGTGATCAACATATTCAAGATACAATGGCGAATGCCACACGTGTTGTTGAGCGAGATTAAGAAGCTGTCGATGCTGCGCGCTCTGGAAAGCGGACGTTACCTCAGCATGGGTTTCCGCTCGTGGGATCTATACGAATTTCCGCTATTGCAGCGTACGACCAAGCATTCGTGGGCCATTAAGACCGCGACTCAACTGGAGAAGCCGCGATATGTAATTTTTGCTCTGCAGACAGGGCGTAAAAATGTCATGTCCGAGGATACGAGTCGATTCGACGACTGTAAATTAACCAACGTGAAACTCTTTCTGAACTCGGAAAGTTATCCGTACGACGACATGAATCTGGATTTTGATAAAAACAGATGGTCAATTCTGTACGACACCTACACACGTTTCTGCAAGAACTATTACGGATACGAATACCTCGAGCCCAATCTCACCATCACACGGTTTTTACAAAACGGTCCGTTTGTGATTATCGATTGTTCTCGACAAAACGAATCGATCAAGAGCGCAACGGTGGATGTGAGATTGGAATTTGAGTGTAAGGAAAACGTGCCTAATAATACCACTGCGTACTGCCTCATTATACACGATCGTGTGATCCAGTACAACCCGTTGACCAACGTTGTGCGCAAAATCACCTAAAAAATGTTTACACAAATACGCGTGTGAAAGAGGGGGAGGAGAAGGATACATAATCAAGATGATGTGAGATGTTTGATGTTAGTGAAGTAATACCTCTCGACTGACTCGCATCGAAGAGATCATGTCCGCACCAACGTTTGTCGACCTGCAAGGATTTATACTAAACAAACGATTTATCGTAAAGGAAGCGGCAATCCTGAGAAGAGGATATATCCTGTCGCACTATTTCTTCGCATGCCCTGTGCCATGGAGCGTGCTTATAAAGTCGGAAAGGCATCAGGCCTCGTGGCTAACTCAACATCATCACAGCTTACAATGGGAGGATGGAAATGTTCCATACGGCATGGCTCAGCGCTTGATTACGGCAGCTATCGTTGGCATAAATGAGCAAGAAGACGATGAAGAGTACTCTCTTGTGTATGTAAAAGGACTCGAAAAGCGAGAATGGCTGGCCGAAATAATGGACGATGCGAGCAGCGGTTTCACCATTGAGACCTTGGATGCCATATATGAAGATGTACCTGCATTAAATAAGTTAGATCCCACATATACTCTACGATGTAATAAACATGTAAAAAATTGTGCGTTACAAAATGTATTTAAATTATTCAATTGGTGGTCGGCCGCAAAATCCAGGCTTGGATCCGACGATCATCCGTTTTTTTGAATAAACATATTGTTTACATACTATTTTCTTTGTTATTTCTCTCCCTCACCAGATATATATTTCTAAGAAATCCTTTCTCCTAATATTTTTAAATATTTCTCTTTGTTCCCCTCCAGATATATATTTCTAGGAATCCCCTTCTCCTAATATTTTAAAAATAAGTGTTACTCGATTATTAGTACTTTTGTACGATCAGTCTCTCGTCGACTGTTCTGACTGGTGGTTCACTTTTTAATACCCTCGAGAAAAATATTCTGCACCAAAAAAGCAGCAGCATGAATTACTACATGCCGAGACGCGATGAAACGTGCGAGAAGAAATGCGACGAGTAAGTATAACTTTTTCTATTTTATATATTTTATATTTTTTCTATTTTTATATTTTTTTATGAGTTATAATTTCTTTTTTTCCTAATTTAGTTTTAATTTTTTTTCCTAATTTTTTTACAGCGTTTCGCTGGAGTCTCGTGCGGTTCGTATACTTGGAAGACGATACGCATTGACGACCACGGAATTCAAATTCCTCGAAATCGGCATCAGAGTGGATCCGCCGAGTTACGTGGAGATCGCCATAGGAGATCATCGGGGAAAACAGCTAATACTATCTCTCGAAACGTGGAAAGGACTCTACGAGCAACGTCACACTATTCAAAATTATTTGAACAATGACTCTCTCAACAACGATGTGTATAACTTCATAAGTGTCGGGCCGCTAACAGTACGTTTTCACAAGATAAACGACACCAAGCTCATAAGTCTCGAATCGGCGGACGTGCGCATGATGATGGTCGAATCGACGTTACGTCGTATGTTCGAGCTCGATTCATGCATCGAAATAATGTTCGATCGATTGACGAGGCTCATCGCAACGGTCGATATCAAACATACGCAATTCTCCAATATTGCATCCACTGTAACGAATGCGAGAGAATTGCCGAATGCGATACGCGCTAGCAACGCCTTCGACATGCACCAACTTGTCGATTGCGAGCTGGTGGCTTTAGTTTTTAATATGTAATAAAACTTTATATATAATTATGTATTAAATATAAGACAAATAAATACTTATATGTATATCATGGTGTACTTTATTTGCGCGCCACCCGTTACATACTTTGCGAGAGAGCAACCACTAGAAAAGAAAGAGACAGCGCGCGAGAGAGAAATCGGATGTGGTGGCGAGAGAGAGATTCGGCGGCTCGCGGCGAGAGAGAGACGGCGAATTAAGACGCGAGAGAGAGAAAGAAGACGGGCTGCAGCGAGAGACGTACGCGAGAGAGAGAGAAAGAAGACGGGCTGCAGCGAGAGACGTACGCGAGAGAGAGAAAAAGAGACATACGAGTTTTGAGAGAGAGACGTCAAAATAAGATGCGAGAGAAATGTGAAGGAGAGAGAGAGAAAAAGAGAGAGCTTTTAAAATAATTTTTAATAATTTCTTTATATTTTCCTAATATTTAAAAGGGAACAAGAGGTAAGGAAGACATTTTAATCTAAAATAAATACACTCATTTGATAATAATATTTTTTTTTAATCTATAAAATATGTGTACATTTACATTTGTGTGTGTGTGTGTGTGTGTAAAATTAAAAATGAAAAAATATAAAAATAAAAAATTAAAAAATAGAAAAATAGAAAATATAAAAATATAAAATATAAAATATATAAAAATAAGGATATAAATGAAAAATAAAAAAATAAAATAGTTTACATTATGGACGATTGGGGTGGCGACGGTGACGGCGGCGGTGATTGCGGCGGTGATTGCGGCGGTGACGGCGGCGGTGACGGCGACGGCGTGGCGGCGGTGTAGGCTGAGGCCTAACATCATACGGGTCTGGTAGAGTGAAAAGCTGCACCAGACCCCAATCAGCTTCGTCGTCGCCTCTTAAATATGCGTCCCAATCCGACATCTCTGGAACCATTATTGGAACGTATGGTTCATCTGTAAACATAACAATTATTAATTTAAAAATATAACAATTATTAATTTAAATATATAATACAATATTATAAATTTTATTCTTACCGTCCCAATTTTCATACACAGGTATAGGTTCCGGCTCGAACAGCCACACCAGACCCCAATCATAGAAATCGCCGTCATCGTCTCTTATATACGGGTCCCAATCCCAATCACACATATCTGGAACCATTATTGAAATGTAAACATAACATTATTCATTTAAAAAATATAATACAATATTATAAATTTTATTCTTACCGTCCCATTCGTCATCCCCTATCCATTCTTCAAAGTCGTCATCTGAATAATTTTCCCATTCTGCATCCCTTAATATATCATAAACGAGGTCCTTAATCACCCAACAACAACAAATAATACAGAGGGCAAACTACAAAAAAATATTAATATTAATATATTTTTTCCTCCACTATTAAATAATATTTTTGCACTTAAAAAGCACTACCATTTTCGTTGTAATGTCCCGACACTTCGTTGAGGACCGTTCGAAACTTTATGATTGCAGAGACAGCCCTGCTCTCCACAGGCTGTACCCCACTTAAAAAATCTTCACAAAAAACTATATCTATTTCAAAAAACATTCCAAGTGTCGAATGTTTACATCTCACGTTCGAGAGAGCCGGTGGGTCGCATCCATGCGAGGGACACGTGGAGAGGCGCGCGCTCTTCCGTGCATATGCGAGAGAAAACGAGCCGCAGCGGCGACAGCGCGAGAGAGAGACAGTGAGAGAAGATGCAAAAGAGAGAGACATCGCGTGAGAGAAAAAGAGACATACGAGTTTTGAGAGAGAGACGTCGAAATAAGACGCGAGAGAAATGTGAAGGAGAGAGAGAGAAAAAGAGAGAGCTTTTAATAATTTCTTTATATTTTCCTAATATTTAAAAGGGAACAAGAGGTAAGGAAGACATTTTAATCTAAAATAAATACACTCATTTGATAATAATATTTTTTTTAATCTATAAAATATGTGTAAATTTACAAAATTGTGTGTGTGTGTGTGTGTGTGTGTAATTATTTATAATATAAAATTTATAAAATTATAAAAAGATACAAATATAAAAAAGATATATGAAATCAAAATTATATAAAATAAACATATAAATAATATATAAAATTATATAAAATTATATAAAATATATATATAAAAAAAAAGCCGTCGGAGGCGAGAGAAATTCGGCTCGGGCCTGCGGCGAGAGAGAGCCGGCGGCTCGAGGTAGCGGCGAGAGAGAGCCAGCGGGCCTGCTGCGACTGCGAGAGAGGGGGTCGCGTTAACCATCGCTGTCAGACTGTGTCTCGGCATCTGCACATAGAAATATAATAAATTATTATACTATTTTATAGATTTTTTGGTATTTTAATATATATATACTTACAGCCTTGACAGATTGGGCACAAGTTGGCCAGGAAGAGTACGAACACTCTTTCTAAACAATCGATGCAATAAAGATGCGGTACATCCCTATACCGCATCGTCACGTGCCTGTGCGTTAGTGTAGTTGCTGCGAATCTTTCCCTGTTTCTCATGAAACAGGGAATGCAGATTTTCACTGACCCTCCTGGTGAGACGTATGCTGTTATAACGCATACCCATGTATCTTCGTCGAGGGATGCAACTGCTCGTACATCTAACGTACGCGAGTGGCACGACTCCCGAACAGCGTTTTCGCTTTCGTACCCATCGTCATGCAAATCTTCTTCCTCCTCTTCTTCTTCTGCTTCTTCTTGCTCAACAATTGGTATGACATCACCCTCCATTTCTTCTATATCATCTAAGATGATATTCACCTCCCTGTCGTACACAGGGTCGTACATCTCGGCGTCGCTCTCGCTGTCGCTGTCGGAGATCGTGATGACCTCCATCTCGTCATCATAAACGTTGATCGCAATGTCTTTTTCCATTTTTTTTTTTTAACACGCGTGTAGTGTATAGATACGCTACTGAGCGAGAAGCGTAAGGCGCACGCGTAGAGGTACACGCGGCAGAAGTAAGCTAGCATGGCTACGAGACGGACACGCGCAAAAGCATATAACTCTCTCTGTATTATATCGTGTAAGAGTAAGCAATAAAGACGTACATATACCTATATAAAAGGATACTACATTTGGCGACGAGGATAAGTCAAAAAAAAAAAAAAAAAAAAGGAGAAGAGAGTTGAGACAAAGAGGATTAAGTCTAAGAAGAACATGGAAACGACAAATCTGCCGACATTCGACCCGAACACAGAAACGGGAAACGTATACCAAAGATGGACACGTTGGTTGAGGGCGTTCAAGCTGTTCCTGGTGAGCAAAAGAATAGAAGACGACGAGAGAAAGAAAGCAATGCTGCTACATTATGCAGGATTCGATGTACAAGACATTTTCTACGCGATACCGGATGCGGAAGTGGTTGTGGAAGGAGAATCGCAATACACCAAAGCCGTGCAAGTATTGGAAGAGTACTTCAAACCGAGAATGAATACGACTTATGAGAGACACATTTTCAGAAATCTGTCTCAAGGTACCGGGGAAACGATGGTACAATATGTTTCAAGATTGCGACAGCAAGCGAAGAACTGCAATTTTGAGGACGCAGATACAGAAATCTGTGGTCAAGTGATCGAAAAGTGCCATTCAACAAAATTACGCAGACGTTTATTAGAAAAATGCGAGGTTAAACTGAACGAAGTACTGGAGATTGCAAAAACAATGGAAGCCGTCTCGCTGCAGACGAAGGACATAGAAGGTGAAGCGGTGGCTCGCATAACAGACAGAAAAAAACAGGTGAAGACGGGAGTGACGAAGACAACAAATAGCGTCGAATGTTATCGGTGCGGATATAAAGGACACAAATATACAAACGAGAAATGCCCAGCGAGAGAGAAGACCTGCAGTAAATGTGGAAAACAAGGACATTTCGCGAGGGTTTGCAAGACAAGGATGGAGACAACTGACAACAACTACAAAAAAAACGGACAGAAAAAAAGGGTTCGACGGCTCGACGAGAGGACAGAAGAAGAAGAAGAAGGAAGGGAGCACGCGTTTGGCCTGAGGAGAGAAGAAATCCACGCCGTGGAGGGTAAATGTATCGACGCGGCGGTGGGAGGGGTCAATTTAAATCTATTAATAGACTCAGGCGCGTCGTGTAATATAATTGACGAAGAAACATGGAGATGGTGTAAATCGCGGAATATTAAATGTAAATCGGAAAAAGCGGGCGATAAAAAGATATACGCATACGGACAAGAAAAAGCTTTAAAATTGATAGGGGAATTTCATTGCGAGGTTGAGGTGGAAAATAAGAAAACTCGAGCGACATTCTTAGTTTTAAAAGGTAACGGAAGAGCGCTGTTAGGTTTTGAAACGGCTACTAAGCTAGGAGTTTTGCGGATAGGACCGGAAATACGTAATATTAATAATTTTGAAAGTGAACAAGATTCAATTTTTAGAGGCATGGGTAAATTAAAAGATTTCCAATTAACATTACCAATTAATAAGACATACACACCTATTGCACAGCCGGTTAGAAGGATTCCATTTAAATTGCGCGAGAAAGTGGAAAGACAAATAGAAGCACTGATAGCTCAGGATATAATAGAAAGAGTTGAAGGCCCTACAGAATGGGTCTCCCCAGTAGTTCCCATAGTAAAGAAAAACGGTGAGATAAGGTTGTGTGTGGACATGCGACGGGCGAACGAAGCAATTATCCGGGAACGATATCCGTTACCTGTATTTGAAGACATTTTAGACGTAATTAAAGGCAATAACTTGTTCACGACGCTAGACGTTAAAAAGGCATACCACCAAATAGAACTAGAAGAAGAATCAAGGAAAATTACTACATTTGTAACAGATTCAGGGCTATATAGATATAAAAGATTAATGTTCGGAATAAGCTGCGCTCCAGAAATTTTTCAGAGAATTGTTAAATCAATATTAAGAGATTGTAAAGGAACAATAAACTTTATGGATGATATAATCGTTTGTGGAAAGACACAGGAAGAACATGATAGAAGATTAAGAAAAGTTTTAGAAACGCTAAAGGAGAAAGGAATAACTTTAAATAAAAGTAAATGTGTGTTTAGACAAAAGGAGATAAAATTTATGGGATTTAAAATTTCGGGAAATGGATATCAACCGTTAGAATCTAAAGTAGAAGCAGTAGAAAAGTTTAGAATACCTAAAACAGCGGAGGAAATACGTAGTTTTCTAGGACTAGTAAATTTCTGTGCGGCATTCATTCCTAATTTAGCAACAATAAGTGAGCCTCTAAGAAGATTAACAAGAAAAGGAGTAAGATTTGTATGGGAAAAAGAACAAGAAAGAGCATTTAAAATTTTAAAAAGGGGTTTAACAAGTGCGCAAACGTTGGGAATTTTTGATGTAAATGCGAAAACAAGGATAATAGCGGATGCAAGCCCAGTAGGTTTAGGGTGCGTAGTAACCCAACAAGATGACAGAAATCAATGGCGGGTAATTAGCTACGCGAGTAGAAGTTTGTCGGATTGCGAAAAACGATATTCTCAAACGGAAAAAGAAGCGTTAGCATTAGTATTCGCATGTGAAAGATTTTATAACTGGTTGTATGGAATAGAATTTGAATTAGTGACAGACCACAAAGCGTTAGAATATATATTTGCACCGCGAGCAAAACCGAACGCGAGGATAGAAAGATGGGTTTTAAGGTTGTTACCATTTAAATATAAGGTTATATATGAAAAAGAAAAATCTAATATAGCAGATATACTGTCAAGACTCTGTGGAAATGAGAACCGAAAAAAAGAATTTGAAGAGGACATCCAGTACATTCAATGGATAGCAACGGAATCGGTACCAAAAGCAATGTCATTAAAAGAAATCGCGATAGCATCGAAAGAGGATAAAAAGATTAGGGAAGTAAAATTAGCGTTACAGACAGAAGATTGGAAGGCACTGAAAAATTCGCGGTATAAAATAATAAAAGAGGAATTATGTATTTACGACAATGTATTATTAAGAAGTACACGCATAGTTATACCCGAAACGTTGCGGAGAAAAACGTTAGCGTTAGCACACGAAGGACACCCAGGAATTGTCGCGATGAAACAACGGTTACGAAGTAAAGTTTGGTGGGAAGGCATTGATAAAGACGCTGAGAAATTTGTTAAATCGTGTAAAGGCTGTCAGTTAGTACAGCGTCCGATGGAACCACCACCAGTTAAACGGAATCAGTTACCGGAAAAAGCATGGGAAACAATTGCGATAGATTTAATGGGTCCCTTCCCGACAGGAGAACATTTGTTAGTAACTACCGATTATTATAGCCGATACATAGAAGTAGCAATTTTAAAAAATATATCGGCGAAAGTAATACAAGGAGAATTATTCGAATTGTTTGCGAGACACGGATTACCAAAGATAATCGTGTGCGATAATGGTCGCCAATTTACAGACGACAAATTAAAAGAATGGCTAAGTTCTTGCGGAGTAAAAGTCACACACGTAGCACCATATTGGCCGCAAGCGAACGGGGAAGTTGAAAGGCAGAATAAAAGTATCTTAAAAAGACTAAAAATAGCGCATGCGGAGAGAAAAAATTGGCGTAACGAACTATTAACATTTTTATTGATGTATCGGTCAACACCACACACAGTTACAGGAATATCCCCCGCAGAACTATTGTTTAAAAGAAAGCTAAGAACGAAAATTCCGGAAATTAACGATAAGAGTGAATTTGTAGAAGCAGAAATTAGAGAACGCGATAGTTGGTTAAAAGAAAAAGGAAAACAATATTATGACAAAGTAAATAGAGCCAAAGAATGTGATTTAGGTCAAGGAGATCGTGTATTAGTTAGGGTACCAAAGGAAAATAAACTAAGTCCAAATTTTAGTCCGGAAGAATATAAAGTAATAGAACGAAAAGGAAATTCAGTAACACTACAGTCAGGGGAAGAAAAAAAGTATAAAAGAAACTTAACACAAGTAAGAAAAGTCATAGATTTAGAAAGCGAGGAATCAGAAAGCGAGAAAGGAGTGGTGGAGGATAAAGAAAAGGAAAGAATAGAAAGGGATCAGGAAAGAACAGAAAGCGATGAATCAGAAAGCGTAAGAAGATCACAGCGCGAAAGAAAACAGCCGGAGCGTTATGGCAATTATAGGGCATACTCCATAGATGATAATTAGATGTAAGAAACATATACTGTAAGCGGTTAGCATTTTAAGGAAGAGAAGAGATGTAGTGTATAGATACGCTACTGAGCGAGAAGCGTAAGGCGCACGCGTAGAGGTACACGCGGCAGAAGTAAGCTAGCATGGCTACGAGACGGACACGCGCAAAAGCATATAACTCTCTCTGTATTATATCGTGTAAGAGTAAGCAATAAAGACGTACATATACCTATATAAAAGGATACTACAACGCGTTTGCACAATTATGATACAAGTCAATGAATTTTTTCCGCACTTCCGTAAATAAGTATAGCCACTAGACTTTTTTCACGGACTGATCAGGATGCTGTCAAATCCTAGACTGGATGATTTTTGAGAGCGCATAGGTCCTCAATATATATATTTCGTTCAGCCCTTTGTGCT